>NW_027660711.1:0-101181 GCF_963280865.1 Gymnoscopelus braueri | reverse complement strand
AAGTGGCTGCTGACTTTGTGAGGTCTCTAAAAGTGGGTTTTAGGAGCCCAACACAAAATACATGAGCCCCAATGCCTTCCTTCATACAAAACTGACACCCACTTTCCTTAAAAAATCGTGGCTCAAAATGGCATTTTTGGGCTGAGATAAGCACTTTGGTGACATTTTCCTGTAACTTGTTCCCAGTACATTCTAAGTGGCTGCTGACTTTGTGAGGTCTCTAAAAGTGGGTTTTAGGAGCCCAACACAAAATACATGAGCCCTAATGCCTTCTTTCAGACAAAACTGACTTCCACTTTCTTAAAAAAATCTTGGGTCAAAATAGCATTATTAGACTGAGATAAGCACTTTGGTGACATTTTCCTGTAACTTGTTCCCAGTACATTCTAAGTGGCTGCTGACTTTGTGAGGTCTCTAAAAGTGGGTTTTAGGAGCCCAACACAAAATACATGAGCCCCAATGCCTTCCTTCATACAAAACTGACACCCACTTTCCTTAAAAAATCGTGGCTCAAAATGGCATTTTTGGGCTGAGATAAGCACTTTGGTGACATTTTCCTGTAACTTGTTCCCAGTACATTCTAAGTGGCTGCTGACTTTGTGAGGTCTCTAAAAGTGGGTTTTAGGAGCCCAACACAAAATACATGAGCCCTAATGCCTTCTTTCAGACAAAACTGACTTCCACTTTCTTAAAAAAATCTTGGGTCAAAATAGCATTATTAGACTGAGATAAGCACTTTGGTGACATTTTCCTGTAACTTGTTCCCAGTACATTCTAAGTGGCTGCTGACTTTGTGAGGTCTCTAAAAGTGGGTTTTAGGAGCCCAACACAAAATACATGAGCCCCAATGCCTTCCTTCATACAAAACTGACACCCACTTTCCTTAAAAAATCGTGGCTCAAAATGGCATTTTTGGGCTGAGATAAGCACTTTGGTGACATTTTCCTGTAACTTGTTCCCAGTACATTCTAAGTGGCTGCTGACTTTGTGAGGTCTCTAAAAGTGGGTTTTAGGAGCCCAACACAAAATACATGAGCCCTAATGCCTTCTTTCAGACAAAACTGACTTCCACTTTCTTAAAAAAATCTTGGGTCAAAATAGCATTATTAGACTGAGATAAGCACTTTGGTGACATTTTCCTGTAACTTGTTCCCAGTACATTCTAAGTGGCTGCTGACTTTGTGAGGTCTCTAAAAGTGGGTTTTAGGAGCCCAACACAAAATACATGAGCCCTAATGCCTTCTTCAGACAAAACTGACTTCCACTTTCCTTAAAAAAATCTTGGGTCAAAATAGCATTATTAGACTGAGATAAGCACTTTGGTGACATTTTCCTGTAACTTGTTCCCAGTACATTCTAAGTGGCTGCTGACTTTGTGAGGTCTCTAAAAGTGGGTTTTAGGAGCCCAACACAAAATACATGAGCCCTAATGCCTTCCTTCATACAAAACTGACACCCACTTTCCTTAAAAAAATCGTGGCTCAAAATGGCATTTTTGGGCTGAGATAAGCACTTTGGTGACATTTTCCTGTAACTTGTTCCCAGTACATTCTAAGTGGCTGCTGACTTTGTGAGGTCTCTAAAAGTGGGTTTTAGGAGCCCAACACAAAATACATGAGCCCCAATGCCTTCCTTCATACAAAACTGACACCACTTTCCTTAAAAAATCGTGGCTCAAAATGGCATTTTTGGGCTGAGATAAGCACTTTGGTGACATTTTCCTGTAACTTGTTCCCAGTACATTCTAAGTGGCTGCTGACTTTGTGAGGTCTCTAAAAGTGGGTTTTAGGAGCCCAACACAAAATACATGAGCCCTAATGCCTTCTTTCAGACAAAACTGACTTCCACTTTCTTAAAAAAATCTTGGGTCAAAATAGCATTATTAGACTGAGATAAGCACTTTGGTGACATTTTCCTGTAACTTGTTCCCAGTACATTCTAAGTGGCTGCTGACTTTGTGAGGTCTCTAAAAGTGGGTTTTAGGAGCCCAACACAAAATACATGAGCCCCAATGCCTTCCTTCATACAAAACTGACACCCACTTTCCTTAAAAAATCGTGGCTCAAAATGGCATTTTTGGGCTGAGATAAGCACTTTGGTGACATTTTCCTGTAACTTGTTCCCAGTACATTCTAAGTGGCTGCTGACTTTGTGAGGTCTCTAAAAGTGGGTTTTAGGAGCCCAACACAAAATACATGAGCCCTAATGCCTTCTTTCAGACAAAACTGACTTCCACTTTCTTAAAAAAATCTTGGGTCAAAATAGCATTATTAGACTGAGATAAGCACTTTGGTGACATTCTTCCTGTAACTTGTTCCCAGTACATTCTAAGTGGCTGCTGACTTTGTGAGGTCTCTAAAAGTGGGTTTTAGGAGCCCAACACAAAATACATGAGCCCCAATGCCTTCCTTCATACAAAACTGACACCCACTTTCCTTAAAAAATCGTGGCTCAAAATGGCATTTTTGGGCTGAGATAAGCACTTTGGTGACATTTTCCTGTAACTTGTTCCCAGTACATTCTAAGTGGCTGCTGACTTTGTGAGGTCTCTAAAAGTGGGTTTTAGGAGCCCAACACAAAATACATGAGCCCCAATGCCTTCCTTCATACAAAACTGACACCCACTTTCCTTAAAAAATCGTGGCTCAAAATGGCATTTTTGGGCTGAGATAAGCACTTTGGTGACATTTTCCTGTAACTTGTTCCCAGTACATTCTAAGTGGCTGCTGACTTTGTGAGGTCTCTAAAAGTGGGTTTTAGGAGCCCAACACAAAATACATGAGCCCTAATGCCTTCTTTCAGACAAAACTGACTTCCACTTTCTTAAAAAAATCTTGGGTCAAAATAGCATTATTAGACTGAGATAAGCACTTTGGTGACATTTTCCTGTAACTTGTTCCCAGTACATTCTAAGTGGCTGCTGACTTTGTGAGGTCTCTAAAAGTGGGTTTTAGGAGCCCAACACAAAATACATGAGCCCTAATGCCTTCTTTCAGACAAAACTGACTTCCACTTTCTTAAAAAAATCTTGGGTCAAAATAGCATTATTAGACTGAGATAAGCACTTTGGTGACATTTTCCTGTAACTTGTTCCCAGTACATTCTAAGTGGCTGCTGACTTTGTGAGGTCTCTAAAAGTGGGTTTTAGGAGCCCAACACAAAATACATGAGCCCCAATGCCTACCTTCATACAAAACTGACACCCACTTTCCTTAAAAAATCGTGGCTCAAAATGGCATTTTTGGGCTGAGATAAGCACTTTGGTGACATTTTCCTGTAACTTGTTCCCAGTACATTCTAAGTGGCTGCTGACTTTGTGAGGTCTCTAAAAGTGGGTTTTAGGAGCCCAACACAAAATACATGAGCCCTAATGCCTCTTTCAGACAAACTGACTTCCACTTTCTTAAAAAAATCTTGGGTCAAAATAGCATTATTAGACTGAGATAAGCACTTTGGTGACATTTTCCTGTAACTTGTTCCCAGTACATTCTAAGTGGCTGCTGACTTTGTGAGGTCTCTAAAAGTGGGTTTTAGGAGCCCAACACAAAATACATGAGCCCCAATGCCTTCCTTCATACAAAACTGACACCCACTTTCCTAAAAAATCGTGGCTCAAAATGGCATTTTTGGGCTGAGATAAGCACTTTGGTGACATTTTCCTGTAACTTGTTCCCAGTACATTCTAAGTGGCTGCTGACTTTGTGAGGTCTCTAAAAGTGGGTTTTAGGAGCCCAACACAAAATACATGAGCCTAATGCCTTCTTTCAGACAAAACTGACTTCCACTTTCTTAAAAAATCTTGGGTCAAAATAGCATTATTAGACTGAGATAAGCACTTTGGTGACATTTTCCTGTAACTTGTTCCCAGTACATTCTAAGTGGCTGCTGACTTTGTGAGGTCTCTAAAAGTGGGTTTTAGGAGCCCAACACAAAATACATGAGCCCCATGCCTTCCTTCATACAAACTGACACCCACTTTCCTTAAAAAATCGTGGGCTCAAAATGGCATTTTTGGGCTGAGATAAGCACTTTGGTGACATTTTCCTGTAACTTGTTCCCAGTACATTCTAAGTGGCTGCTGACTTTGTGAGGTCTCTAACAAGTGGGTTTTAGGAGCCCAACACAAAATACATGAGCCCTAATGCCTTCTTTCAGACAAAACTGACTTCCACTTTCTTAAAAAATCTTGGGTCAAAATAGCATTATTAGACTGAGATAAGCACTTTGGTGACATTTTCCTGTAACTTGTTCCCAGTACATTCTAAGTGGCTGCTGACTTTGTGAGGTCTCTAAAGTGGGTTTTAGGAGCCCAACACAAAATACAATGAGCCCCAATGCCTTCCTTCATACAAAACTGACACCCACTTTTCCTTAAAAAATCGTGGCTCAAAATTGCATTTTTGGGCTGAGATAAGCACTTTGGTGACATTTTCCTGTAACTTGTTCCAGTACATTCTAAGTGGCTGCTGACTTTGTGAGGTCTCTAAAAGTGGGTTTTAGGAGCCCAACACAAAATACATGAGCCCCAATGCCTTCCTTCATACAAAACTGACACCCACTTTCCTTAAAAAATCGTGGCTCAAAATGGCATTTTTGGGCTGAGATAAGCACTTTGGTGACATTTTCCTGTAACTTGTTCCCAGTACATTCTAAGTGGCTGCTGACTTTGTGAGGTCTCTAAAAGTGGGTTTTAGGAGCCCAACACAAAATACATGAGCCCTAATGCCTTCTTTCAGACAAAACTGACTTCCACTTTCTTAAAAAAATCTTGGGTCAAAATAGCATTATTAGACTGAGATAAGCACTTTGGTGACATTTTCCTGTAACTTGTTCCAGTACATTCTAAGTGGCTGCTGACTTTGTGAGGTCTCTAAAAGTGGGTTTTAGGAGCCCAACACAAAATACATGAGCCCTAATGCCTTCTTTCAGACAAAACTGACTTCCACTTTCTTAAAAAAAATCTTGGGTCAAAATAGCATTATTAGACTGAGATAAGCACTTTGGTGACATTTTCCTGTAACTTGTTCCAGTACATTCTAAGTGGCTGCTGACTTTGTGAGGTCTCTAAAAGTGGGTTTTAGGAGCCCAACACAAAATACATGAGCCCCAATGCCTTCCTTCATACAAAACTGACACCCACTTTCCTTAAAAATCGTGGCTCAAAAAGGCATTTTTGGGCTGAGATAAGCACTTTGGTGACATTTTCCTGTAACTTGTTCCCAGTACATTCTAAGTGGCTGCTGACTTTGTGAGGTCTCTAAAAGTGGGTTTTAGGAGCCCAACACAAAATACATGAGCCCTAATGCCTTCTTTCAGACAAAACTGACTTCCCACTTTCTTAAAAAAATCTTGGGTCAAAATAGCATTATTAGACTGAGATAAGCACTTTGGTGACATTTTCCTGTAACTTGTTCCCAGTACATTCTAAGTGGCTGCTGACTTTGTGAGGTCTCTAAAAGTGGGTTTTAGGAGCCCAACACAAAATACATGAGCCCCAATGCCTTCCTTCATACAAAACTGACACCCACTTTCCTTAAAAAATCGTGGCTCAAAATGGCATTTTTGGGCTGAGATAAGCACTTTGGTGACATTTTCCTGTAACTTGTTCCCAGTACATTCTAAGTGGCTGCTGACTTTGTGAGGTCTCTAAAAGTGGGTTTTAGGAGCCCAACACAAAATACATGAGCCCTAATGCCTTCTTTCAGACAAAACTGACTTCCACTTTCTTAAAAAAATCTTGGGTCAAAATAGCATTATTAGACTGAGATAAGCACTTTGGTGACATTTTCCTGTAACTTGTTCCCAGTACATTCTAAGTGGCTGCTGACTTAGTGAGGTCTCTAAAAGTGGGTTTTAGGAGCCCAACACAAAATACATGAGCCCCAATGCCTTCCTTCATACAAAACTGACACCCCACTTTCCTTAAAAAATCGTGGCTCAAAATGGCATTTTTGGGCTGAGATAAGCACTTTGGTGACATTTTCCTGTAACTTGTTCCCAGTACATTCTAAGTGGCTGCTGACTTTGTGAGGTCTCTAAAAGTGGGTTTTAGGAGCCCAACACAAAATACATGAGCCCTAATGCCTTCTTTCAGACAAAACTGACTTCCACTTTCTTAAAAAAATCTTGGGTCAAAATAGCATTATTAGACTGAGATAAGCACTTTGGTGACATTTTCCTGTAACTTGTTCCCAGTACATTCTAAGTGCTGCTGACTTTGTGAGGTCTCTAAAAGTGGGTTTTAGGAGCCCAACACAAAATACATGAGCCCTAATGCCTTCTTTCAGACAAAACTGACTTCCACTTTCTTAAAAAATCTTGGGTCAAAATAGCATTATTAGACTGAGATAAGCACTTTGGTGACATTTTCTGTAACTTGTTCCCAGTACATTCTAAGTGGCTGCTGACTTTGTGAGGTCTCTAAAGTGGGTTTTAGGAGCCCCAACACAAAATACATGAGCCCCAATGCCTTCCTTCATACAAAACTGACACCCACTTTCCTTAAAAAATCGTGGCTCAAAATGGCATTTTTGGGCTGAGATAAGCACTTTGGTGACATTTTCCTGTAACTTGTTCCCAGTACATTCTAAGTGGCTGCTGACTTTGTGAGGTCTCTAAAAGTGGGTTTTAGGAGCCCAACACAAAATACATGAGCCCTAATGCCTTCTTTCAGACAAAACTGACTTCCACTTTCTTAAAAAAATCTTGGGTCAAAATAGCATTATTAGACTGAGATAAGCACTTTGGTGACATTTTCCTGTAACTTGTTCCCAGTACATTCTAAGTGGCTGCTGACCTTTGTGAGGTCTCTAAAGTGGGTTTTAGGAGCCCAACACAAAATACATGAGCCCCAATGCCTTCCTTCATACAAAACTGACACCCACTTTCCTTAAAAAATCGTGGCTCAAATGGCATTTTTGGCTGAGATAAGCACTTTGGTGACATTTCCTGTAACTTGTTCCCAGTACATTCTAAGTGGCTGCTGACTTTGTGAGTCTCTAAAAGTGGGTTTTAGGAGCCCAACACAAAATACATGAGCCCTAATGCCTTCTTTCAGACAAAACTGACTTCCACTTTCTTAAAAAAATCTTGGGTCAAAATAGCATTATTAGACTGAGATAAGCACTTTGGTGACATTTTCCTGTAACTTGTTCCCAGTACATTCTAAGTGGCTGCTGACTTTGTGAGGTCTCTAAAAGTGGGTTTTAGGAGCCCAACACAAAATACATGAGCCCCAATGCCTTCCTTCATACAAAACTGACACCCACTTTCCTTAAAAAATCGTGGCTCAAAATGGCATTTTTGGGCTGAGATAAGCACTTTGGTGACATTTTCCTGTAACTTGTTCCCAGTACATTCTAAGTGGCTGCTGACTTTGTGAGGTCTCTAAAAGTGGGTTTTAGGAGCCCAACACAAAATACATGAGCCCTAATGCCTTCCTTCAGACAGAACTGACACCCACTTTCTTTAAAAAATCGTGGTTCAAAATAGCATTTTTGGGCTGAGATAAGCACTTTGGTGACATTTTCCTGTAACTTGTTCCCAGTACATTTTAAGTGGCTGCTGACTTTGTGAGGTCTGTAAAATTGGGTTTTAGGAGCCCAACACAAAATACATGAGCCCTAATGCCTTCTTTCAGACAAAACTGACTTCCACTTTCTTAAAAAAATCTTGGGTCAAAATAGCATTATTAGACTGAGATAAGCACTTTGGTGACATTTTCCTGTAACTTGTTCCCAGTACATTCTAAGTGGCTGCTGACTTTGTGAGGTCTCTAAAGTGGGTTTTAGGAGCCCAACACAAAATACATGAGCCCCAATGCCTTCCTTCATACAAAACTGACACCCACTTTCCTTAAAAAATCGTGGCTCAAAATGGCATTTTTGGGCTGAGATAAGCACTTTGGTGACATTTTCCTGTAACTTGTTCCCAGTACATTCTAAGTGGCTGCTGACTTTGTGAGGTCTCTAAAAGTGGGTTTTAGGAGCCCAACACAAAATACATGAGCCCTAATGCCTTCTTTCAGACAAAACTGACTTCCACTTTCTTAAAAAAATCTTGGGTCAAAATAGCATTATTAGACTGAGATAAGCACTTTGGTGACATTTTCCTGTAACTTGTTCCCAGTACATTCTAAGTGGCTGCTGACTTTGTGAGGTCTCTAAAAGTGGGTTTTAGGAGCCCAACACAAAATACATGAGCCCCAATGCCTTCCTTCATACAAAACTGACACCCACTATTCCTTAAAAAATCGTGGCTCAAAATGGCATTTTTGGGCTGAGATAAGCACTTTGGTGACATTTTCCTGTAACTTGTTCCCAGTACATTCTAAGTGGCTGCTGACTTTGTGAGGTCTCTAAAAGTGGGTTTTAGGAGCCCAACACAAAATACATGAGCCCCAATGCCTTCCTTCATACAAAACTGACACCCACTTTCCTTAAAAAATCGTGGCTCAAAATGCATTTTTGGGCTGAGATAAGCACTTTGGTGACATTTTCCTGTAACTTGTTCCCAGTACATTCTAAGTGGCTGCTGACTTTGTGAGGTCTCTAAAGTGGGTTTTAGGAGCCCACACAAAATACATGAGCCCTAATGCCTTCTTTCAGACAAAACTGACTTCCACTTTCTTAAAAAATCTTGGGTCAAAATAGCATTATTAGACTGAGATAAGCACTTTGGTGACATTTTCCTGTAACTTGTTCCCAGTACATTCTAAGTGGCTGCTGACTTTGTGAGGTCTCTAAAAGTGGGTTTTAGGAGCCCAACACAAAATACATGAGGCCCCAATGCCTTCCTTCATACAAAACTGACACCCACTTTCCTTAAAAAATCGTGGCTCAAAATGGCATTTTTGGGCTGAGATAAGCACTTTGGTGACATTTTCCTGTAACTTGTTCCCAGTACATTCTAAGTGGCTGCTGACTTTGTGAGGTCTCTAAAAGTGGGTTTTAGGAGCCAACACAAAATACATGAGCCCTAATGCCTTCTTTCAGACAAACTGACTTCCACTTTCTTAAAAAATCTTGGGTCAAAATAGCATTATTAGACTGAGATAAGCACTTTGGTGACATTTTCCTGTAACTTGTTCCCAGTACATTCTAAGTGGGCTGCTGACTTTGTGAGGTCTCTAAAAGTGGGTTTTAGGAGCCCAACACAAAATACATGAGCCCCAATGCCTTCCTTCATACAAAACTGACACCCACTTTCCTTAAAAAATCGTGGCTCAAAATGGCATTTTGGGCTGAGATAAGCACTTTGGTGACATTTTCCTGTAACTTGTTCCAGTACATTCTAAGTGGCTGCTGACTTTGTGAGGTCTCTAAAAGTGGGTTTTAGGAGCCCAACACAAAATACATGAGCCCTAATGCCTTCTTTCAGACAAAACTGACTTCCACTTTCTTAAAAAAATCTTGGGTCAAAATAGCATTATTAGACTGAGATAAGCACTTTGGTGACATTTTCCTGTAACTTGTTCCCAGTACATTCTAAGTGGCTGCTGACTTTGTGAGGTCTCTAAAGTGGGTTTTAGGAGCCCAACACAAAATACATGAGCCCCAATGCCTTCCTTCATACAAAACTGACACCCACTTTCCTTAAAAAATCGTGGCTCAAAATGGCATTTTTGGGCTGAGATAAGCACTTTTGTGACATTTTCCTGTAACTTGTTCCCAGTACATTCTAAGTGGCTGCTGACTTTGTGAGGTCTCTAAAAGTGGGTTTTAGGAGCCCAACACAAAATACATGAGCCCCAATGCCTTCCTTCATACAAAACTGACACCCACTTTCCTTTAAAAAATCGTGGCTCAAAATGGCATTTTTGGGCTGAGATAAGCACTTTGGTGACATTTTCCTGTAACTTGTTCCCCAGTACATTCTAAGTGGCTGCTGACTTTGTGAGGTCTCTAAAAGTGGGTTTTAGGAGCCCAACACAAAATACATGAGCCTAATGCCTTCTTTCAGACAAAACTGACTTCCACTTTCTTAAAAAAATCTTGGGTCAAAATAGCATTATTAGACTGAGATAAGCACTTTGTGTGACATTTTCCTGTAACTTGTTCCCAGTACATTCTAAGTGGCTGCTGACTTTGTGAGGTCTCTAAAAGTGGGTTTTAGGAGCCCAACACAAAATACATGAGCCCCAATGCCTTCCTTCATACAAAACTGACACCCACTTTCCTTAAAAATCGTGGCTCAAAATGGCATTTTTGGGCTGAGATAAGCACTTTGGTGACATTTTCCTGTAACTTGTTCCCAGTACATTCTAAGTGGCTGCTGACTTTGTGAGGTCTCTAAAAGTGGGTTTTAGGAGCCCAACACAAAATACATGAGCCCTAATGCCTTCTTTCAGACAAAACTGACTTCCACTTTCTTAAAAAAATCTTGGGTCAAAATAGCATTATTAGACTGAGATAAGCACTTTGGTGACATTTTCCTGTAACTTGTTCCCAGTACATTCTAAGTGCTGCTGACTTTGTGAGGTCTCTAAAGTGGGTTTTAGGAGCCCAACACAAAATACATGAGCCCCAATGCCTTCCTTCATACAAAACTGACACCCACTTTCCTTAAAAAATCGTGGCTCAAAATGCATTTTTGGGCTGAGATAAGCACTTTGGTGACATTTTCCTGTAACTTGTTCCCAGTACATTCTAAGTGGCTGCTGACTTTGTGAGGTCTCTAAAAGTGGGTTTTAGGAGCCCAACACAAAATACATGAGCCCTAATGCCTTCTTTCAGACAAAACTGACTTCCACTTTCTTAAAAAAATCTTGGGTCAAAATAGCATTATTAGACTGAGATAAGCACTTTGGTGACATTTTCCTGTAACTTGTTCCCAGTACATTCTAAGTGGCTGCTGACTTTGTGAGGTCTCTAAAAGTGGGTTTTAGGAGCCCAACACAAAATACATGAGCCCCAATGCCTTCCTTCATACAAAACTGACACCCACTTTCCTTAAAAAATCGTGGCTCAAAATGCATTTTTGGGCTGAGATAAGCACTTTGGTGACATTTTCCTGTAACTTGTTCCCAGTACATTCTAAGTGGCTGCTGACTTTGTGAGGTCTCTAAAAGTGGGTTTTAGGAGCCCAACACAAAATACATGAGCCCCAATGCCTTCCTTCATACAAAACTGGACACCCACTTTCCTTAAAAAATCGTGGCTCAAAATGGCATTTTTGGGCTGAGATAAGCACTTTGGTGACATTTTCCTGTAACTTGTTCCCAGTACATTCTAAGTGGCTGCTGACTTTGTGAGGTCTCTAAAAGTGGGTTTTAGGAGCCCAACACAAAATACATGAGCCCTAATGCCTTCTTTCAGACAAAACTGACTTCCACTTTCTTAAAAAAATCTTGGGTCAAAATAGCATTATTAGACTGAGATAAGCACTTTGGTGACATTTTCTGTAACTTGTTCCCAGTACATTCTAAGTGGCTGCTGACTTTGTGAGGTCTCTAAAAGTGGGTTTTAGGAGCCCAACACAAAATACATGAGCCCCCAATGCCTTCCTTCATACAAAACTGACACCCACTTTCCTTAAAAAATCGTGGCTCAAAATGGCATTTTTGGGCTGAGATAAGCACTTTGGTGACATTTTCCCTGTAACTTGTTCCCAGTACATTCTAAGTGGCTGCTGACTTTGTGAGGTCTCTAAAGTGGGTTTAGGAGCCCAACACAAAATACATGAGCCCTAATGCCTTCTTTCAGACAAAACTGACTTCCACTTTCTTAAAAAAATCTTGGTCAAAATAGCATTATTAGGCTGAGATAAGCACTTTGGTGACATTTTCTGTAACTTGTTCCCAGTACATTCTAAGTGGCTGCTGACTTTGTGAGGTCTCTAAAAGTGGGTTTTAGGAGCCCAACACAAAATACATGAGCCCCAATGCCTTCCTTCATACAAAACTGACACCCACTTTCCTTAAAAAATCGTGGCTCAAAATGGCATTTTGGGCTGAGATAAGCACTTTGGTGACATTTTCCTGTAACTTGTTCCCAGTACATTCTAAGTGGCTGGCTGACTTTGTGAGGTCTCTAAAAGTGGGTTTTAGGAGCCAACACAAAATACATGAGCCCTAATGCCTTCTTTCAGACAAAACTGACTTCCACTTTCTTAAAAAAATCTTGGGTCAAAATAGCATTATTAGACTGAGATAAGCACTTTGGTGACATTTTCCTGTAACTTGTTCCCATTACATTCTAAGTGGCTGCTGACTTTGTGAGGTCTCTAAAAGTGGTTTTAGGAGCCCAACACAAAATACATGAGCCCCAATGCCTTCCTTCATACAAAACTGACACCCACTTTCCTTAAAAAATCGTGGCTCAAAATGGCATTTTTGGGCTGAGATAAGCACTTTGGTGACATTTTCCTGTAACTTGTTCCCAGTACATTCTAAGTGGCTGCTGACTTTGTGAGGTCTCTAAAAGTGGGTTTTAGGAGCCCAACACAAAATACATGAGCCCTAATGCCTTCTTTCAGACAAAACTGACTTCCACTTTCTTAAAAAAATCTTGGGTCAAAATAGCATTATTAGAACTGAGATAAGCACTTGGTGACATTTTCCTGTAACTTGTTCCCAGTACATTCTAAGTGGCTGCTGACTTTGTGAGGTCTCTAAAAGTGGGTTTTAGGAGCCCAACACAAAAATACATGAGCCCCAATGCCTTCCTTCATACAAAACTGACACCACACTTTCCTTAAAAAATCGTGGCTCAAATGGCATTTTTGGGCTGAGATAAGCACTTTGGTGACATTTCCTGTAACTTGTTCCCAGTACATTCTAAGTGGCTGCTGACTTTGTGAGGTCTCTAAAAGTGGGTTTTAGGAGCCCAACACAAAATACATGAGCCCTAATGCCTTCTTTCAGACAAAACTGACTTCCACTTTCTTAAAAAAATCTTGGTCAAAATAGCATTATTAGGCTGAGATAAGCACTTTGGTGACATTTTCCTGTAACTTGTTCCCAGTACATTCTAAGTGGCTGCTGACTTTGTGAGGTCTCTAAAAGTGGGTTTTAGGAGCCCAACACAAAATACATGAGCCCCAATGCCTTCCTTCATACAAAACTGACACCCACTTTCCTTAAAAAATCGTGGCTCAAAATGGCATTTTTGGGCTGAGATAAGCACTTTGGTGACATTTTCCTGTAACTTGTTCCCAGTACATTCTAAGTGGCTGCTGACTTTGTGAGGTCTCTAAAAGTGGGTTTTAGGAGCCCAACACAAAATACATGAGCCCTAATGCCTTAACAAGTTACAGGAAAATGTCACCAAAGTGCTTATCTCAGTCTAATAATGCTATTTTGACCCAAGATTTTTTTAAGAAAGTGGAAGTCAGTTTTGTCTGAAAGAAGGCATTAGGGCTCATGTATTTTGTGTTGGGCTCCTAAAACCCACTTTTAGAGACCTCACAAAGTCAGCAGCCACTTAGAATGTACTGGGAACAAGTTACAGGAAAATGTCACCAAAGTGCTTATCTCAGCCCAAAAATGCCATTTTGAGCCACGATTTTTTAAGGAAAGTGGGTGTCAGTTTTGTATGAAGGAAGGCATTGGGGCTCATGTATTTTGTGTTGGGCTCCTAAAACCCACTTTTAGAGACCTCACAAAGTCAGCAGCCACTTAGAATGTACTGGGAACAAGTTACAGGAAAATGTCACCAAAGTGCTTATCTCAGCCCAAAAATGCAATTTTGAGCCACGATTTTTTAAGGAAAGTGGGTGTCAGTTTTGTATGAAGGAAGGCATTGGGGCTCATGTATTTTGTGTTGGGCTCCTAAAACCCACTTTTAGAGACCTCACAAAGTCAGCAGCCACTTAGAATGTACTGGGAACAAGTTACAGGAAAATGTCACCAAAGTGCTTATCTCAGTCTAATAATGCTATTTTGACCCAAGATTTTTTTAAGAAAGTGGAAGTCAGTTTTGTCTGAAAGAAGGCATTAGGGCTCATGTATTTTGTGTTGGGCTCCTAAAACCCACTTTTAGAGACCTCACAAAGTCAGCAGCCACTTAGAATGTACTGGGAACAAGTTACAGGAAAATGTCACCAAAGTGCTTATCTCAGCCCAAAAATGCCATTTTGAGCCACGATTTTTTAAGGAAAGTGGGTGTCAGTTTTGTATGAAGGAAGGCATTGGGGCTCATGTATTTTGTGTTGGGCTCCTAAAACCCACTTTTAGAGACCTCACAAAGTCAGCAGCCACTTAGAATGTACTGGGAACAAGTTACAGGAAAATGTCACCAAAGTGCTTATCTCAGCCTAATAATGCTATTTTGACCCAAGATTTTTTTAAGAAAGTGGAAGTCAGTTTTGTCTGAAAGAAGGCATTAGGGCTCATGTATTTTGTGTTGGGCTCCTAAAACCCACTTTTAGAGACCTCACAAAGTCAGCAGCCACTTAGAATGTACTGGGAACAAGTTACAGGAAAATGTCACCAAAGTGCTTATCTCAGCCCAAAAATGCCATTTTGAGCCACGATTTTTTAAGGAAAGTGGGTGTCAGTTTTGTATGAAGGAAGGCATTGGGGCTCATGTATTTTGTGTTGGGCTCCTAAAACCCACTTTTAGAGACCTCACAAAGTCAGCAGCCACTTAGAATGTACTGGGAACAAGTTACAGGAAAATGTCACCAAAGTGCTTATCTCAGTCTAATAATGCTATTTTGACCCAAGATTTTTTTAAGAAAGTGGAAGTCAGTTTTGTCTGAAAGAAGGCATTAGGGCTCATGTATTTTGTGTTGGGCTCCTAAAACCCACTTTTAGAGACCTCACAAAGTCAGCAGCCACTTAGAATGTACTGGGAACAAGTTACAGGAAAATGTCACCAAAGTGCTTATCTCAGCCCAAAAATGCCATTTTGAGCCACGATTTTTTAAGGAAAGTGGGTGTCAGTTTTGTATGAAGGAAGGCATTGGGGCTCATGTATTTTGTGTTGGGCTCCTAAAACCCACTTTTAGAGACCTCACAAAGTCAGCAGCCACTTAGAATGTACTGGGAACAAGTTACAGGAAAATGTCACCAAAGTGCTTATCTCAGTCTAATAATGCTATTTTGACCCAAGATTTTTTTAAGAAAGTGGAAGTCAGTTTTGTCTGAAAGAAGGCATTAGGGCTCATGTATTTTGTGTTGGGCTCCTAAAACCCACTTTTAGAGACCTCACAAAGTCAGCAGCCACTTAGAATGTACTGGG
Source organism: Gymnoscopelus braueri (assembly GCF_963280865.1). Classification (NCBI taxonomy): domain Eukaryota; kingdom Metazoa; phylum Chordata; class Actinopteri; order Myctophiformes; family Myctophidae; genus Gymnoscopelus; species Gymnoscopelus braueri. The sequence continues at coordinate 85,999 of NW_027660711.1, read as the reverse complement.
AACAAGTTACAGGAAAATGTCACCAAAGTGCTTATCTCAGCCCAAAAATGCCATTTTGAGCCACGATTTTTTAAGGAAAGTGGGTGTCAGTTTTGTATGAAGGAAGGCATTGGGGCTCATGTATTTTGTGTTGGGCTCCTAAAACCCACTTTTAGAGACCTCACAAAGTCAGCAGCCACTTAGAATGTACTGGGAACAAGTTACAGGAAAATGTCACCAAAGTGCTTATCTCAGCCTAATAATGCTATTTTGACCCAAGATTTTTTTAAGAAAGTGGAAGTCAGTTTTGTCTGAAAGAAGGCATTAGGGCTCATGTATTTTGTGTTGGGCTCCTAAAACCCACTTTTAGAGACCTCACAAAGTCAGCAGCCACTTAGAATGTACTGGGAACAAGTTACAGGAAAATGTCACCAAAGTGCTTATCTCAGCCCAAAAATGCCATTTTGAGCCACGATTTTTTAAGGAAAGTGGGTGTCAGTTTTGTATGAAGGAAGGCATTGGGGCTCATGTATTTTGTGTTGGGCTCCTAAAACCCACTTTTAGAGACCTCACAAAGTCAGCAGCCACTTAGAATGTACTGGGAACAAGTTACAGGAAAATGTCACCAAAGTGCTTATCTCAGTCTAATAATGCTATTTTGACCCAAGATTTTTTAAGAAAGTGGAAGTCAGTTTTGTCTGAAAGAAGGCATTAGGGCTCATGTATTTTGTGTTGGGCTCCTAAAACCCACTTTTAGAGACCTCACAAAGTCAGCAGCCACTTAGAATGTACTGGAACAAGTTACAGGAAAATGTCACCAAAGTGCTTATCTCAGCCCAAAAATGCCATTTTGAGCCACGATTTTTTAAGGAAAGTGGGTGTCAGTTTTGTATGAAGGAAGGCATTGGGGCTCATGTATTTTGTGTTGGGCTCCTAAAACCCACTTTTAGAGACCTCACAAAGTCAGCAGCCACTTAGAATGTACTGGGAACAAGTTACAGGAAAATGTCACCAAAGTGCTTATCTCAGCCCAAAAATGCCATTTTGAGCCACGATTTTTTAAGGAAAGTGGGTGTCAGTTTTGTATGAAGGAAGGCATTGGGGCTCATGTATTTTGTGTTGGGCTCCTAAAACCCACTTTTAGAGACCTCACAAAGTCAGCAGCCACTTAGAATGTACTGGGAACAAGTTACAGGAAAATGTCACCAAAGTGCTTATCTCAGTCTAATAATGCTATTTTGACCCAAGATTTTTTTAAGAAAGTGGAAGTCAGTTTTGTCTGAAAGAAGGCATTAGGGCTCATGTATTTTGTGTTGGGCTCCTAAAACCCACTTTTAGAGACCTCACAAAGTCAGCAGCCACTTAGAATGTACTGGGAACAAGTTACAGGAAAATGTCACCAAAGTGCTTATCTCAGCCCAAAAATGCCATTTTGAGCCACGATTTTTTAAGGAAAGTGGGTGTCAGTTTTGTATGAAGGAAGGCATTGGGGCTCATGTATTTTGTGTTGGGCTCCTAAAACCCACTTTTAGAGACCTCACAAAGTCAGCAGCCACTTAGAATGTACTGGGAACAAGTTACAGGAAAATGTCACCAAAGTGCTTATCTCAGTCTAATAATGCTATTTTGACCCAAGATTTTTTTAAGAAAGTGGAAGTCAGTTTTGTCTGAAAGAAGGCATTAGGGCTCATGTATTTTGTGTTGGGCTCCTAAAACCCACTTTTAGAGACCTCACAAAGTCAGCAGCCACTTAGAATGTACTGGGAACAAGTTACAGGAAAATGTCACCAAAGTGCTTATCTCAGCCCAAAAATGCCATTTTGAGCCACGATTTTTTAAGGAAAGTGGGTGTCAGTTTTGTATGAAGGAAGGCATTGGGGCTCATGTATTTTGTGTTGGGCTCCTAAAACCCACTTTTAGAGACCTCACAAAGTCAGCAGCCACTTAGAATGTACTGGGAACAAGTTACAGGAAAATGTCACCAAAGTGCTTATCTCAGTCTAATAATGCTATTTTGACCCAAGATTTTTTTAAGAAAGTGGAAGTCAGTTTTGTCTGAAAGAAGGCATTAGGGCTCATGTATTTTGTGTTGGGCTCCTAAAACCCACTTTTAGAGACCTCACAAAGTCAGCAGCCACTTAGAATGTACTGGGAACAAGTTACAGGAAAATGTCACCAAAGTGCTTATCTCAGCCCAAAAATGCCATTTTGAGCCACGATTTTTTAAGGAAAGTGGGTGTCAGTTTTGTATGAAGGAAGGCATTGGGGCTCATGTATTTTGTGTTGGGCTCCTAAAACCCACTTTTAGAGACCTCACAAAGTCAGCAGCCACTTAGAATGTACTGGGAACAAGTTACAGGAAAATGTCACCAAAGTGCTTATCTCAGCCCAAAAATGCCATTTTGAGCCACGATTTTTTAAGGAAAGTGGGTGTCAGTTTTGTATGAAGGAAGGCATTGGGGCTCATGTATTTTGTGTTGGGCTCCTAAAACCCACTTTTAGAGACCTCACAAAGTCAGCAGCCACTTAGAATGTACTGGGAACAAGTTACAGGAAAATGTCACCAAAGTGCTTATCTCAGTCTAATAATGCTATTTTGACCCAAGATTTTTTTAAGAAAGTGGAAGTCAGTTTTGTCTGAAAGAAGGCATTAGGGCTCATGTATTTTGTGTTGGGCTCCTAAAACCCACTTTTAGAGACCTCACAAAGTCAGCAGCCACTTAGAATGTACTGGGAACAAGTTACAGGAAAATGTCACCAAAGTGCTTATCTCAGCCCAAAAATGCCATTTTGAGCCACGATTTTTTAAGGAAAGTGGGTGTCAGTTTTGTATGAAGGAAGGCATTGGGGCTCATGTATTTTGTGTTGGGCTCCTAAAACCCACTTTTAGAGACCTCACAAAGTCAGCAGCCACTTAGAATGTACTGGGAACAAGTTACAGGAAAATGTCACCAAAGTGCTTATCTCAGTCTAATAATGCTATTTTGACCCAAGATTTTTTTAAGAAAGTGGAAGTCAGTTTTGTCTGAAAGAAGGCATTAGGGCTCATGTATTTTGTGTTGGGCTCCTAAAACCCACTTTTAGAGACCTCACAAAGTCAGCAGCCACTTAGAATGTACTGGGAACAAGTTACAGGAAAATGTCACCAAAGTGCTTATCTCAGCCCAAAAATGCCATTTTGAGCCACGATTTTTTAAGGAAAGTGGGTGTCAGTTTTGTATGAAGGAAGGCATTGGGGCTCATGTATTTTGTGTTGGGCTCCTAAAACCCACTTTTAGAGACCTCACAAAGTCAGCAGCCACTTAGAATGTACTGGGAACAAGTTACAGGAAAATGTCACCAAAGTGCTTATCTCAGTCTAATAATGCTATTTTGACCCAAGATTTTTTTAAGAAAGTGGAAGTCAGTTTTGTCTGAAAGAAGGCATTAGGGCTCATGTATTTTGTGTTGGGCTCCTAAAACCCACTTTTAGAGACCTCACAAAGTCAGCAGCCACTTAGAATGTACTGGGAACAAGTTACAGGAAAATGTCACCAAAGTGCTTATCTCAGCCCAAAAATGCCATTTTGAGCCACGATTTTTTAAGGAAAGTGGGTGTCAGTTTTGTATGAAGGAAGGCATTGGGGCTCATGTATTTTGTGTTGGGCTCCTAAAACCCACTTTTAGAGACCTCACAAAGTCAGCAGCCACTTAGAATGTACTGGGAACAAGTTACAGGAAAATGTCACCAAAGTGCTTATCTCAGCCCAAAAATGCCATTTTGAGCCACGATTTTTTAAGGAAAGTGGGTGTCAGTTTTGTATGAAGGAAGGCATTGGGGCTCATGTATTTTGTGTTGGGCTCCTAAAACCCACTTTTAGAGACCTCACAAAGTCAGCAGCCACTTAGAATGTACTGGGAACAAGTTACAGGAAAATGTCACCAAAGTGCTTATCTCACAGTCTAATAATGCTATTTTGACCCAAGATTTTTTTAAGAAAGTGGAAGTCAGTTTTGTCTGAAAGAAGGCATTAGGGCTCATGTATTTTGTGTTGGGCTCCTAAAACCCACTTTTAGAGACCTCACAAAGTCAGCAGCCACTTAGAATGTACTGGGAACAAGTTACAGGAAAATGTCACCAAAGTGCTTATCTCAGCCCAAAAATGCCATTTTGAGCCACGATTTTTTAAGGAAAGTGGGTGTCAGTTTTGTATGAAGGAAGGCATTGGGGCTCATGTATTTTGTGTTGGGCTCCTAAAACCCACTTTTAGAGACCTCACAAAGTCAGCAGCCACTTAGAATGTACTGGGAACAAGTTACAGGAAAATGTCACCAAAGTGCTTATCTCAGTCTAATAATGCTATTTTGACCCAAGATTTTTTTAAGAAAGTGGAAGTCAGTTTTGTCTGAAAGAAGGCATTAGGGCTCATGTATTTTGTGTTGGGCTCCTAAAACCCAATTTTACAGACCTCACAAAGTCAGCAGCCACTTAAAATGTACTGGGAACAAGTTACAGGAAAATGTCACCAAAGTGCTTATCTCAGCCCAAAAATGCTATTTTGAACCACGATTTTTTAAAGAAAGTGGGTGTCAGTTCTGTCTGAAGGAAGGCATTAGGGCTCATGTATTTTGTGTTGGGCTCCTAAAACCCACTTTTAGAGACCTCACAAAGTCAGCAGCCACTTAGAATGTACTGGGAACAAGTTACAGGAAAATGTCACCAAAGTGCTTATCTCAGCCCAAAAATGCCATTTTGAGCCACGATTTTTTAAGGAAAGTGGGTGTCAGTTTTGTATGAAGGAAGGCATTGGGGCTCATGTATTTTGTGTTGGGCTCCTAAAACCCACTTTTAGAGACCTCACAAAGTCAGCAGCCACTTAGAATGTACTGGGACAAGTTACAGGAAAATGTCACCAAAGTGCTTATCTCAGTCTAATAATGCTATTTTGACCAAGATTTTTTTAAGAAAGTGGAAGTCAGTTTTGTCTGAAAGAAGGCATTAGGGCTCATGTATTTTGTGTTGGGCTCCTAAAACCCACTTTTAGAGACCTCACAAAGTCAGCAGCCACTTAGAATGTACTGGGAACAAGTTACAGGAAAATGTCACCAAAGTGCTTATCTCAGCCCAAAAATGCCATTTTGAGCCACGATTTTTTAAGGAAAGTGGGTGTCAGTTTTGTATGAAGGAAGGCATTGGGGGCTCATGTATTTTGTGTTGGGCTCCTAAAACCCACTTTTAGAGACCTCACAAAGTCAGCAGCCACTTAGAATGTACTGGGAACAAGTTACAGGAAAATGTCACCAAAGTGCTTATCTCAGTCTAATAATGCTATTTTGACCCAAGATTTTTTTAAGAAAGTGGAAGTCAGTTTTGTCTGAAAGAAGGCATTAGGGCTCATGTATTTTGTGTTGGGCTCCTAAAACCCACTTTTAGAGACCTCACAAAGTCAGCAGCCACTTAGAATGTACTGGGAACAAGTTACAGGAAAATGTCACCAAAGTGCTTATCTCAGCCCAAAAATGCCATTTTGAGCCACGATTTTTTAAGGAAAGTGGGTGTCAGTTTTGTATGAAGGAAGGCATTGGGGCTCATGTATTTTGTGTTGGGCTCCTAAAACCCACTTTTAGAGACCTCACAAAGTCAGCAGCCACTTAGAATGTACTGGGAACAAGTTACAGGAAAATGTCACCAAAGTGCTTATCTCAGTCTAATAATGCTATTTTGACCCAAGATTTTTTTAAGAAAGTGGAAGTCAGTTTTGTCTGAAAGAAGGCATTAGGGCTCATGTATTTTGTGTTGGGCTCCTAAAACCCACTTTTAGAGACCTCACAAAGTCAGCAGCCACTTAGAATGTACTGGGAACAAGTTACAGGAAAATGTCACCAAAGTGCTTATCTCAGTCTAATAATGCTATTTTGACCCAAGATTTTTTTAAGAAAGTGGAAGTCAGTTTTGTCTGAAAGAAGGCATTAGGGCTCATGTATTTTGTGTTGGGCTCCTAAAACCCACTTTTAGAGACCTCACAAAGTCAGCAGCCACTTAGAATGTACTGGAACAAGTTACAGGAAAATGTCACCAAAGTGCTTATCTCAGCCCAAAAATGCCATTTTGAGCCACGATTTTTTAAGGAAAGTGGGTGTCAGTTTTGTATGAAGGAAGGCATTGGGGCTCATGTATTTTGTGTTGGGCTCCTAAAACCCACTTTTAGAGACCTCACAAAGTCAGCAGCCACTTAGAATGTACTGGGAACAAGTTACAGGAAAATGTCACCAAAGTGCTTATCTCAGTCTAATAATGCTATTTTGACCCAAGATTTTTTTAAGAAAGTGGAAGTCAGTTTTGTCTGAAAGAAGGCATTAGGGCTCATGTATTTTGTGTTGGGCTCCTAAAACCCACTTTTAGAGACCTCACAAAGTCAGCAGCCACTTAGAATGTACTGGGAACAAGTTACAGGAAAATGTCACCAAAGTGCTTATCTCAGCCCAAAAATGCCATTTTGAGCCACGATTTTTTAAGGAAAGTGGGTGTCAGTTTTGTATGAAGGAAGGCATTGGGGCTCATGTATTTTGTGTTGGGCTCCTAAAACCCACTTTTAGAGACCTCACAAAGTCAGCAGCCACTTAGAATGTACTGGGAACAAGTTACAGGAAAATGTCACCAAAGTGCTTATCTCAGTCTAATAATGCTATTTTGACCCAAGATTTTTTTAAGAAAGTGGAAGTCAGTTTTGTCTGAAAGAAGGCATTAGGGCTCATGTATTTTGTGTTGGGCTCCTAAAACCCACTTTTAGAGACCTCACAAAGTCAGCAGCCACTTAGAATGTACTGGGAACAAGTTACAGGAAAATGTCACCAAAGTGCTTATCTCAGCCCAAAAATGCCATTTTGAGCCACGATTTTTTAAGGAAAGTGGGTGTCAGTTTTGTATGAAGGAAGGCATTGGGGCTCATGTATTTTGTGTTGGGCTCCTAAAACCCACTTTTAGAGACCTCACAAAGTCAGCAGCCACTTAGAATGTACTGGGAACAAGTTACAGGAAAATGTCACCAAAGTGCTTATCTCAGTCTAATAATGCTATTTTGACCCAAGATTTTTTTAAGAAAGTGGAAGTCAGTTTTGTCTGAAAGAAGGCATTAGGGCTCATGTATTTTGTGTTGGGCTCCTAAAACCCACTTTTAGAGACCTCACAAAGTCAGCAGCCACTTAGAATGTACTGGGAACAAGTTACAGGAAAATGTCACCAAAGTGCTTATCTCAGTCTAATAATGCTATTTTGACCCAAGATTTTTTTAAGAAAGTGGAAGTCAGTTTTGTCTGAAAGAAGGCATTAGGGCTCATGTATTTTGTGTTGGGCTCCTAAAACCCACTTTTAGAGACCTCACAAAGTCAGCAGCCACTTAGAATGTACTGGGAACAAGTTACAGGAAAATGTCACCAAAGTGCTTATCTCAGCCCAAAAATGCCATTTTGAGCCACGATTTTTTAAGGAAAGTGGGTGTCAGTTTTGTATGAAGGAAGGCATTGGGGCTCATGTATTTTGTGTTGGGCTCCTAAAACCCACTTTTAGAGACCTCACAAAGTCAGCAGCCACTTAGAATGTACTGGGAACAAGTTACAGGAAAATGTCACCAAAGTGCTTATCTCAGCCCAAAAATGCAATTTTGAGCCACGATTTTTTAAGGAAAGTGGGTGTCAGTTTTGTATGAAGGAAGGCATTGGGGCTCATGTATTTTGTGTTGGGCTCCTAAAACCCACTTTTAGAGACCTCACAAAGTCAGCAGCCACTTAGAATGTACTGGGAACAAGTTACAGGAAAATGTCACCAAAGTGCTTATCTCAGTCTAATAATGCTATTTTGACCCAAGATTTTTTTAAGAAAGTGGAAGTCAGTTTTGTCTGAAAGAAGGCATTAGGGCTCATGTATTTTGTGTTGGGCTCCTAAAACCCACTTTTAGAGACCTCACAAAGTCAGCAGCCACTTAGAATGTACTGGGAACAAGTTACAGGAAAATGTCACCAAAGTGCTTATCTCAGCCCAAAAATGCCATTTTGAGCCACGATTTTTTAAGGAAAGTGGGTGTCAGTTTTGTATGAAGGAAGGCATTGGGGCTCATGTATTTTGTGTTGGGCTCCTAAAACCCACTTTTAGAGACCTCACAAAGTCAGCAGCCACTTAGAATGTACTGGGAACAAGTTACAGGAAAATGTCACCAAAGTGCTTATCTCAGTCTAATAATGCTATTTTGACCCAAGATTTTTTTAAGAAAGTGGAAGTCAGTTTTGTCTGAAAGAAGGCATTAGGGCTCATGTATTTTGTGTTGGGCTCCTAAAACCCACTTTTAGAGACCTCACAAAGTCAGCAGCCACTTAGAATGTACTGGGAACAAGTTACAGGAAAATGTCACCAAAGTGCTTATCTCAGCCCAAAAATGCCATTTTGAGCCACGATTTTTTAAGGAAAGTGGGTGTCAGTTTTGTATGAAGGAAGGCATTGGGGCTCATGTATTTTGTGTTGGGCTCCTAAAACCCACTTTTAGAGACCTCACAAAGTCAGCAGCCACTTAGAATGTACTGGGAACAAGTTACAGGAAAATGTCACCAAAGTGCTTATCTCAGTCTAATAATGCTATTTTGACCCAAGATTTTTTTAAGAAAGTGGAAGTCAGTTTTGTCTGAAAGAAGGCATTAGGGCTCATGTATTTTGTGTTGGGCTCCTAAAACCCACTTTTAGAGACCTCACAAAGTCAGCAGCCACTTAGAATGTACTGGGAACAAGTTACAGGAAAATGTCACCAAAGTGCTTATCTCAGCCCAAAAATGCCATTTTGAGCCACGATTTTTTAAGGAAAGTGGGTGTCAGTTTTGTATGAAGGAAGGCATTGGGGCTCATGTATTTTGTGTTGGGCTCCTAAAACCCACTTTTAGAGACCTCACAAAGTCAGCAGCCACTTAGAATGTACTGGGAACAAGTTACAGGAAAATGTCACCAAAGTGCTTATCTCAGTCTAATAATGCTATTTTGACCCAAGATTTTTTTAAGAAAGTGGAAGTCAGTTTTGTCTGAAAGAAGGCATTAGGGCTCATGTATTTTGTGTTGGGCTCCTAAAACCCACTTTTAGAGACCTCACAAAGTCAGCAGCCACTTAGAATGTACTGGGAACAAGTTACAGGAAAATGTCACCAAAGTGCTTATCTCAGTCTAATAATGCTATTTTGACCCAAGATTTTTTTAAGAAAGTGGAAGTCAGTTTTGTCTGAAAGAAGGCATTAGGGCTCATGTATTTTGTGTTGGGCTCCTAAAACCCACTTTTAGAGACCTCACAAAGTCAGCAGCCACTTAGAATGTACTGGGAACAAGTTACAGGAAAATGTCACCAAAGTGCTTATCTCAGCCCAAAAATGCCATTTTGAGCCACGATTTTTTAAGGAAAGTGGGTGTCAGTTTTGTATGAAGGAAGGCATTGGGGCTCATGTATTTTGTGTTGGGCTCCTAAAACCCACTTTTAGAGACCTCACAAAGTCAGCAGCCACTTAGAATGTACTGGGAACAAGTTACAGGAAAATGTCACCAAAGTGCTTATCTCAGCCCAAAAATGCCATTTTGAGCCACGATTTTTTAAGGAAAGTGGGTGTCAGTTTTGTATGAAGGAAGGCATTGGGGCTCATGTATTTTGTGTTGGGCTCCTAAAACCCACTTTTAGAGACCTCACAAAGTCAGCAGCCACTTAGAATGTACTGGGAACAAGTTACAGGAAAATGTCACCAAAGTGCTTATCTCAGTCTAATAATGCTATTTTGACCCAAGATTTTTTTAAGAAAGTGGAAGTCAGTTTTGTCTGAAAGAAGGCATTAGGGCTCATGTATTTTGTGTTGGGCTCCTAAAACCCACTTTTAGAGACCTCACAAAGTCAGCAGCCACTTAGAATGTACTGGGAACAAGTTACAGGAAAATGTCACCAAAGTGCTTATCTCAGCCCAAAAATGCCATTTTGAGCCACGATTTTTTAAGGAAAGTGGGTGTCAGTTTTGTATGAAGGAAGGCATTGGGGCTCATGTATTTTGTGTTGGGCTCCTAAAACCCACTTTTAGAGACCTCACAAAGTCAGCAGCCACTTAGAATGTACTGGGAACAAGTTACAGGAAAATGTCACCAAAGTGCTTATCTCAGTCTAATAATGCTATTTTGACCCAAGATTTTTTTAAGAAAGTGGAAGTCAGTTTTGTCTGAAAGAAGGCATTAGGGCTCATGTATTTTGTGTTGGGCTCCTAAAACCCACTTTTAGAGACCTCACAAAGTCAGCAGCCACTTAGAATGTACTGGGAACAAGTTACAGGAAAATGTCACCAAAGTGCTTATCTCAGCCCAAAAATGCCATTTTGAGCCACGATTTTTTAAGGAAAGTGGGTGTCAGTTTTGTATGAAGGAAGGCATTGGGGCTCATGTATTTTGTGTTGGGCTCCTAAAACCCACTTTTAGAGACCTCACAAAGTCAGCAGCCACTTAGAATGTACTGGGAACAAGTTACAGGAAAATGTCACCAAAGTGCTTATCTCAGCCCAAAAATGCCATTTTGAGCCACGATTTTTTAAGGAAGGTGGGTGTCAGTTTTGTATGAAGGAAGGCATTGGGGCTCATGTATTTTGTGTTGGGCTCCTAAAACCCACTTTTAGAGACCTCACAAAGTCAGCAGCCACTTAGAATGTACTGGGAACAAGTTACAGGAAAATGTCACCAAAGTGCTTATCTCAGTCTAATAATGCTATTTTGACCCAAGATTTTTTTAAGAAAGTGGAAGTCAGTTTTGTCTGAAAGAAGGCATTAGGGCTCATGTATTTTGTGTTGGGCTCCTAAAACCCACTTTTAGAGACCTCACAAAGTCAGCAGCCACTTAGAATGTACTGGGAACAAGTTACAGGAAAATGTCACCAAAGTGCTTATCTCAGCCCAAAAATGCCATTTTGAGCCACGATTTTTTAAGGAAAGTGGGTGTCAGTTTTGTATGAAGGAAGGCATTGGGGCTCATGTATTTTGTGTTGGGCTCCTAAAACCCACTTTTAGAGACCTCACAAAGTCAGCAGCCACTTAGAATGTACTGGGAACAAGTTACAGGAAAATGTCACCAAAGTGCTTATCTCAGCCCAAAAATGCCATTTTGAGCCACGATTTTTTAAGGAAGGTGGGTGTCAGTTTTGTATGAAGGAAGGCATTGGGGCTCATGTATTTTGTGTTGGGCTCCTAAAACCCACTTTTAGAGACCTCACAAAGTCAGCAGCCACTTAGAATGTACTGGGAACAAGTTACAGGAAAATGTCACCAAAGTGCTTATCTCAGTCTAATAATGCTATTTTGACCCAAGATTTTTTTAAGAAAGTGGAAGTCAGTTTTGTCTGAAAGAAGGCATTAGGGCTCATGTATTTTGTGTTGGGCTCCTAAAACCCACTTTTAGAGACCTCACAAAGTCAGCAGCCACTTAGAATGTACTGGGAACAAGTTACAGGAAAATGTCACCAAAGTGCTTATCTCAGCCCAAAAATGCCATTTTGAGCCACGATTTTTTAAGGAAAGTGGGTGTCAGTTTTGTATGAAGGAAGGCATTGGGGCTCATGTATTTTGTGTTGGGCTCCTAAAACCCACTTTTAGAGACCTCACAAAGTCAGCAGCCACTTAGAATGTACTGGGAACAAGTTACAGGAAAATGTCACCAAAGTGCTTATCTCAGTCTAATAATGCTATTTTGACCCAAGATTTTTTTAAGAAAGTGGAAGTCAGTTTTGTCTGAAAGAAGGCATTAGGGCTCATGTATTTTGTGTTGGGCTCCTAAAACCCACTTTTAGAGACCTCACAAAGTCAGCAGCCACTTAGAATGTACTGGGAACAAGTTACAGGAAAATGTCACCAAAGTGCTTATCTCAGCCCAAAAATGCCATTTTGAGCCACGATTTTTTAAGGAAAGTGGGTGTCAGTTTTGTATGAAGGAAGGCATTGGGGCTCATGTATTTTGTGTTGGGCTCCTAAAACCCACTTTTAGAGACCTCACAAAGTCAGCAGCCACTTAGAATGTACTGGGAACAAGTTACAGGAAAATGTCACCAAAGTGCTTATCTCAGTCTAATAATGCTATTTTGACCCAAGATTTTTTTAAGAAAGTGGAAGTCAGTTTTGTCTGAAAGAAGGCATTAGGGCTCATGTATTTTGTGTTGGGCTCCTAAAACCCACTTTTAGAGACCTCACAAAGTCAGCAGCCACTTAGAATGTACTGGGAACAAGTTACAGGAAAATGTCACCAAAGTGCTTATCTCAGCCCAAAAATGCCATTTTGAGCCACGATTTTTTAAGGAAAGTGGGTGTCAGTTTTGTATGAAGGAAGGCATTGGGGCTCATGTATTTTGTGTTGGGCTCCTAAAACCCACTTTTAGAGACCTCACAAAGTCAGCAGCCACTTAGAATGTACTGGGAACAAGTTACAGGAAAATGTCACCAAAGTGCTTATCTCAGTCTAATAATGCTATTTTGACCCAAGATTTTTTTAAGAAAGTGGAAGTCAGTTTTGTCTGAAAGAAGGCATTAGGGCTCATGTATTTTGTGTTGGGCTCCTAAAACCCACTTTTAGAGACCTCACAAAGTCAGCAGCCACTTAGAATGTACTGGGAACAAGTTACAGGAAAATGTCACCAAAGTGCTTATCTCAGCCCAAAAATGCCATTTTGAGCCACGATTTTTTAAGGAAAGTGGGTGTCAGTTTTGTATGAAGGAAGGCATTGGGGCTCATGTATTTTGTGTTGGGCTCCTAAAACCCACTTTTAGAGACCTCACAAAGTCAGCAGCCACTTAGAATGTACTAGGAACAAGTTACAGGAAAATGTCACCAAAGTGCTTATCTCAGTCTAATAATGCTATTTTGACCCAAGATTTTTTTAAGAAAGTGGAAGTCAGTTTTGTCTGAAAGAAGGCATTAGGGCTCATGTATTTTGTGTTGGGCTCCTAAAACCCACTTTTAGAGACCTCACAAAGTCAGCAGCCACTTAGAATGTACTGGGAACAAGTTACAGGAAAATGTCACCAAAGTGCTTATCTCAGCCCAAAAATGCCATTTTGAGCCACAATTTTTTAAGGAAAGTGGGTGTCAGTTTTGTATGAAGGAAGGCATTGGGGCTCATGTATTTTGTGTTGGGCTCCTAAAACCCACTTTTAGAGACCTCACAAAGTCAGCAGCCACTTAGAATGTACTGGGAACAAGTTACAGGAAAATGTCACCAAAGTGCTTATCTCAGTCTAATAATGCTATTTTGACCCAAGATTTTTTTAAGAAAGTGGAAGTCAGTTTTGTCTGAAAGAAGGCATTAGGGCTCATGTATTTTGTGTTGGGCTCCTAAAACCCACTTTTAGAGACCTCACAAAGTCAGCAGCCACTTAGAATGTACTGGGAACAAGTTACAGGAAAATGTCACCAAAGTGCTTATCTCAGCCCAAAAATGCCATTTTGAGCCACGATTTTTTAAGGAAAGTGGGTGTCAGTTTTGTATGAAGGAAGGCATTGGGGCTCATGTATTTTGTGTTGGGCTCCTAAAACCCACTTTTAGAGACCTCACAAAGTCAGCAGCCACTTAGAATGTACTGGGAACAAGTTACAGGAAAATGTCACCAAAGTGCTTATCTCAGACCAAAAATGCCATTTTGAGCCACGATTTTTTAAGGAAAGTGGGTGTCAGTTTTGTATGAAGGAAGGCATTGGGGCTCATGTATTTTGTGTTGGGCTCCTAAAACCCACTTTTAGAGACCTCACAAAGTCAGCAGCCACTTAGAATGTACTGGGAACAAGTTACAGGAAAATGTCACCAAAGTGCTTATCTCAGTCTAATAATGCTATTTTGACCCAAGATTTTTTTAAGAAAGTGGAAGTCAGTTTTGTCTGAAAGAAGGCATTAGGGCTCATGTATTTTGTGTTGGGCTCCTAAAACCCACTTTTAGAGACCTCACAAAGTCAGCAGCCACTTAGAATGTACTGGGAACAAGTTACAGGAAAATGTCACCAAAGTGCTTATCTCAGCCCAAAAATGCCATTTTGAGCCACGATTTTTTAAGGAAAGTGGGTGTCAGTTTTGTATGAAGGAAGGCATTGGGGCTCATGTATTTTGTGTTGGGCTCCTAAAACCCACTTTTAGAGACCTCACAAAGTCAGCAGCCACTTAGAATGTACTGGGAACAAGTTACAGGAAAATGTCACCAAAGTGCTTATCTCAGTCTAATAATGCTATTTTGACCCAAGATTTTTTTAAGAAAGTGGAAGTCAGTTTTGTCTGAAAGAAGGCATTAGGGCTCATGTATTTTGTGTTGGGCTCCTAAAACCCACTTTTAGAGACCTCACAAAGTCAGCAGCCACTTAGAATGTACTGGGAACAAGTTACAGGAAAATGTCACCAAAGTGCTTATCTCAGCCCAAAAATGCCATTTTGAGCCACGATTTTTTAAGGAAAGTGGGTGTCAGTTTTGTATGAAGGAAGGCATTGGGGCTCATGTATTTTGTGTTGGGCTCCTAAAACCCACTTTTAGAGACCTCACAAAGTCAGCAGCCACTTAGAATGTACTGGGAACAAGTTACAGGAAAATGTCACCAAAGTGCTTATCTCAGTCTAATAATGCTATTTTGACCCAAGATTTTTTTAAGAAAGTGGAAGTCAGTTTTGTCTGAAAGAAGGCATTAGGGCTCATGTATTTTGTGTTGGGCTCCTAAAACCCACTTTTAGAGACCTCACAAAGTCAGCAGCCACTTAGAATGTACTGGGAACAAGTTACAGGAAAATGTCACCAAAGTGCTTATCTCAGCCCAAAAATGCCATTTTGAGCCACGATTTTTTAAGGAAAGTGGGTGTCAGTTTTGTATGAAGGAAGGCATTGGGGCTCATGTATTTTGTGTTGGGCTCCTAAAACCCACTTTTAGAGACCTCACAAAGTCAGCAGCCACTTAGAATGTACTGGGAACAAGTTACAGGAAAATGTCACCAAAGTGCTTATCTCAGTCTAATAATGCTATTTTGACCCAAGATTTTTTTAAGAAAGTGGAAGTCAGTTTTGTCTGAAAGAAGGCATTAGGGCTCATGTATTTTGTGTTGGGCTCCTAAAACCCACTTTTAGAGACCTCACAAAGTCAGCAGCCACTTAGAATGTACTGGGAACAAGTTACAGGAAAATGTCACCAAAGTGCTTATCTCAGCCCAAAAATGCCATTTTGAGCCACGATTTTTTAAGGAAAGTGGGTGTCAGTTTTGTATGAAGGAAGGCATTGGGGCTCATGTATTTTGTGTTGGGCTCCTAAAACCCACTTTTAGAGACCTCACAAAGTCAGCAGCCACTTAGAATGTACTGGGAACAAGTTACAGGAAAATGTCACCAAAGTGCTTATCTCAGACCAAAAATGCCATTTTGAGCCACGATTTTTTAAGGAAAGTGGGTGTCAGTTTTGTATGAAGGAAGGCATTGGGGCTCATGTATTTTGTGTTGGGCTCCTAAAACCCACTTTTAGAGACCTCACAAAGTCAGCAGCCACTTAGAATGTACTGGGAACAAGTTACAGGAAAATGTCACCAAAGTGCTTATCTCAGTCTAATAATGCTATTTTGACCCAAGATTTTTTTAAGAAAGTGGAAGTCAGTTTTGTCTGAAAGAAGGCATTAGGGCTCATGTATTTTGTGTTGGGCTCCTAAAACCCACTTTTAGAGACCTCACAAAGTCAGCAGCCACTTAGAATGTACTGGGAACAAGTTACAGGAAAATGTCACCAAAGTGCTTATCTCAGCCCAAAAATGCCATTTTGAGCCACGATTTTTTAAGGAAAGTGGGTGTCAGTTTTGTATGAAGGAAGGCATTGGGGCTCATGTATTTTGTGTTGGGCTCCTAAAACCCACTTTTAGAGACCTCACAAAGTCAGCAGCCACTTAGAATGTACTGGGAACAAGTTACAGGAAAATGTCACCAAAGTGCTTATCTCAGTCTAATAATGCTATTTTGACCCAAGATTTTTTTAAGAAAGTGGAAGTCAGTTTTGTCTGAAAGAAGGCATTAGGGCTCATGTATTTTGTGTTGGGCTCCTAAAACCCACTTTTAGAGACCTCACAAAGTCAGCAGCCACTTAGAATGTACTGGGAACAAGTTACAGGAAAATGTCACCAAAGTGCTTATCTCAGCCCAAAAATGCCATTTTGAGCCACGATTTTTTAAGGAAAGTGGGTGTCAGTTTTGTATGAAGGAAGGCATTGGGGCTCATGTATTTTGTGTTGGGCTCCTAAAACCCACTTTTAGAGACCTCACAAAGTCAGCAGCCACTTAGAATGTACTGGGAACAAGTTACAGGAAAATGTCACCAAAGTGCTTATCTCAGTCTAATAATGCTATTTTGACCCAAGATTTTTTTAAGAAAGTGGAAGTCAGTTTTGTCTGAAAGAAGGCATTAGGGCTCATGTATTTTGTGTTGGGCTCCTAAAACCCACTTTTAGAGACCTCACAAAGTCAGCAGCCACTTAGAATGTACTGGGAACAAGTTACAGGAAAATGTCACCAAAGTGCTTATCTCAGCCCAAAAATGCCATTTTGAGCCACGATTTTTTAAGGAAAGTGGGTGTCAGTTTTGTATGAAGGAAGGCATTGGGGCTCATGTATTTTGTGTTGGGCTCCTAAAACCCACTTTTAGAGACCTCACAAAGTCAGCAGCCACTTAGAATGTACTGGGAACAAGTTACAGGAAAATGTCACCAAAGTGCTTATCTCAGTCTAATAATGCTATTTTGACCCAAGATTTTTTTAAGAAAGTGGAAGTCAGTTTTGTCTGAAAGAAGGCATTAGGGCTCATGTATTTTGTGTTGGGCTCCTAAAACCCACTTTTAGAGACCTCACAAAGTCAGCAGCCACTTAGAATGTACTGGGAACAAGTTACAGGAAAATGTCACCAAAGTGCTTATCTCAGCCCAAAAATGCCATTTTGAGCCACGATTTTTTAAGGAAAGTGGGTGTCAGTTTTGTATGAAGGAAGGCATTGGGGCTCATGTATTTTGTGTTGGGCTCCTAAAACCCACTTTTAGAGACCTCACAAAGTCAGCAGCCACTTAGAATGTACTGGGAACAAGTTACAGGAAAATGTCACCAAAGTGCTTATCTCAGACCAAAAATGCCATTTTGAGCCACGATTTTTTAAGGAAAGTGGGTGTCAGTTTTGTATGAAGGAAGGCATTGGGGCTCATGTATTTTGTGTTGGGCTCCTAAAACCCACTTTTAGAGACCTCACAAAGTCAGCAGCCACTTAGAATGTACTGGGAACAAGTTACAGGAAAATGTCACCAAAGTGCTTATCTCAGTCTAATAATGCTATTTTGACCCAAGATTTTTTTAAGAAAGTGGAAGTCAGTTTTGTCTGAAAGAAGGCATTAGGGCTCATGTATTTTGTGTTGGGCTCCTAAAACCCACTTTTAGAGACCTCACAAAGTCAGCAGCCACTTAGAATGTACTGGGAACAAGTTACAGGAAAATGTCACCAAAGTGCTTATCTCAGCCCAAAAATGCCATTTTGAGCCACGATTTTTTAAGGAAAGTGGGTGTCAGTTTTGTATGAAGGAAGGCATTGGGGCTCATGTATTTTGTGTTGGGCTCCTAAAACCCACTTTTAGAGACCTCACAAAGTCAGCAGCCACTTAGAATGTACTGGGAACAAGTTACAGGAAAATGTCACCAAAGTGCTTATCTCAGTCTAATAATGCTATTTTGACCCAAGATTTTTTTAAGAAAGTGGAAGTCAGTTTTGTCTGAAAGAAGGCATTAGGGCTCATGTATTTTGTGTTGGGCTCCTAAAACCCACTTTTAGAGACCTCACAAAGTCAGCAGCCACTTAGAATGTACTGGGAACAAGTTACAGGAAAATGTCACCAAAGTGCTTATCTCAGCCCAAAAATGCCATTTTGAGCCACGATTTTTTAAGGAAAGTGGGTGTCAGTTTTGTATGAAGGAAGGCATTGGGGCTCATGTATTTTGTGTTGGGCTCCTAAAACCCACTTTTAGAGACCTCACAAAGTCAGCAGCCACTTAGAATGTACTGGGAACAAGTTACAGGAAAATGTCACCAAAGTGCTTATCTCAGTCTAATAATGCTATTTTGACCCAAGATTTTTTTAAGAAAGTGGAAGTCAGTTTTGTCTGAAAGAAGGCATTAGGGCTCATGTATTTTGTGTTGGGCTCCTAAAACCCACTTTTAGAGACCTCACAAAGTCAGCAGCCACTTAGAATGTACTGGGAACAAGTTACAGGAAAATGTCACCAAAGTGCTTATCTCAGCCCAAAAATGCCATTTTGAGCCACGATTTTTTAAGGAAAGTGGGTGTCAGTTTTGTATGAAGGAAGGCATTGGGGCTCATGTATTTTGTGTTGGGCTCCTAAAACCCACTTTTAGAGACCTCACAAAGTCAGCAGCCACTTAGAATGTACTGGGAACAAGTTACAGGAAAATGTCACCAAAGTGCTTATCTCAGTCTAATAATGCTATTTTGACCCAAGATTTTTTTAAGAAAGTGGAAGTCAGTTTTGTCTGAAAGAAGGCATTAGGGCTCATGTATTTTGTGTTGGGCTCCTAAAACCCACTTTTAGAGACCTCACAAAGTCAGCAGCCACTTAGAATGTACTGGGAACAAGTTACAGGAAAATGTCACCAAAGTGCTTATCTCAGCCCAAAAATGCCATTTTGAGCCACGATTTTTTAAGGAAAGTGGGTGTCAGTTTTGTATGAAGGAAGGCATTGGGGCTCATGTATTTTGTGTTGGGCTCCTAAAACCCACTTTTAGAGACCTCACAAAGTCAGCAGCCACTTAGAATGTACTGGGAACAAGTTACAGGAAAATGTCACCAAAGTGCTTATCTCAGACCAAAAATGCCATTTTGAGCCACGATTTTTTAAGGAAAGTGGGTGTCAGTTTTGTATGAAGGAAGGCATTGGGGCTCATGTATTTTGTGTTGGGCTCCTAAAACCCACTTTTAGAGACCTCACAAAGTCAGCAGCCACTTAGAATGTACTGGGAACAAGTTACAGGAAAATGTCACCAAAGTGCTTATCTCAGTCTAATAATGCTATTTTGACCCAAGATTTTTTTAAGAAAGTGGAAGTCAGTTTTGTCTGAAAGAAGGCATTAGGGCTCATGTATTTTGTGTTGGGCTCCTAAAACCCACTTTTAGAGACCTCACAAAGTCAGCAGCCACTTAGAATGTACTGGGAACAAGTTACAGGAAAATGTCACCAAAGTGCTTATCTCAGCCCAAAAATGCCATTTTGAGCCACGATTTTTTAAGGAAAGTGGGTGTCAGTTTTGTATGAAGGAAGGCATTGGGGCTCATGTATTTTGTGTTGGGCTCCTAAAACCCACTTTTAGAGACCTCACAAAGTCAGCAGCCACTTAGAATGTACTGGGAACAAGTTACAGGAAAATGTCACCAAAGTGCTTATCTCAGTCTAATAATGCTATTTTGACCCAAGATTTTTTTAAGAAAGTGGAAGTCAGTTTTGTCTGAAAGAAGGCATTAGGGCTCATGTATTTTGTGTTGGGCTCCTAAAACCCACTTTTAGAGACCTCACAAAGTCAGCAGCCACTTAGAATGTACTGGGAACAAGTTACAGGAAAATGTCACCAAAGTGCTTATCTCAGCCCAAAAATGCCATTTTGAGCCACGATTTTTTAAGGAAAGTGGGTGTCAGTTTTGTATGAAGGAAGGCATTGGGGCTCATGTATTTTGTGTTGGGCTCCTAAAACCCACTTTTAGAGACCTCACAAAGTCAGCAGCCACTTAGAATGTACTGGGAACAAGTTACAGGAAAATGTCACCAAAGTGCTTATCTCAGTCTAATAATGCTATTTTGACCCAAGATTTTTTTAAGAAAGTGGAAGTCAGTTTTGTCTGAAAGAAGGCATTAGGGCTCATGTATTTTGTGTTGGGCTCCTAAAACCCACTTTTAGAGACCTCACAAAGTCAGCAGCCACTTAGAATGTACTGGGAACAAGTTACAGGAAAATGTCACCAAAGTGCTTATCTCAGCCCAAAAATGCCATTTTGAGCCACGATTTTTTAAGGAAAGTGGGTGTCAGTTTTGTATGAAGGAAGGCATTGGGGCTCATGTATTTTGTGTTGGGCTCCTAAAACCCACTTTTAGAGACCTCACAAAGTCAGCAGCCACTTAGAATGTACTGGGAACAAGTTACAGGAAAATGTCACCAAAGTGCTTATCTCAGTCTAATAATGCTATTTTGACCCAAGATTTTTTTAAGAAAGTGGAAGTCAGTTTTGTCTGAAAGAAGGCATTAGGGCTCATGTATTTTGTGTTGGGCTCCTAAAACCCACTTTTAGAGACCTCACAAAGTCAGCAGCCACTTAGAATGTACTGGGAACAAGTTACAGGAAAATGTCACCAAAGTGCTTATCTCAGCCCAAAAATGCCATTTTGAGCCACGATTTTTTAAGGAAAGTGGGTGTCAGTTTTGTATGAAGGAAGGCATTGGGGCTCATGTATTTTGTGTTGGGCTCCTAAAACCCACTTTTAGAGACCTCACAAAGTCAGCAGCCACTTAGAATGTACTGGGAACAAGTTACAGGAAAATGTCACCAAAGTGCTTATCTCAGTCTAATAATGCTATTTTGACCCAAGATTTTTTTAAGAAAGTGGAAGTCAGTTTTGTCTGAAAGAAGGCATTAGGGCTCATGTATTTTGTGTTGGGCTCCTAAAACCCACTTTTAGAGACCTCACAAAGTCAGCAGCCACTTAGAATGTACTGGGAACAAGTTACAGGAAAATGTCACCAAAGTGCTTATCTCAGTCTAATAATGCTATTTTGACCCAAGATTTTTTTAAGAAAGTGGAAGTCAGTTTTGTCTGAAAGAAGGCATTAGGGCTCATGTATTTTGTGTTGGGCTCCTAAAACCCACTTTTAGAGACCTCACAAAGTCAGCAGCCACTTAGAATGTACTGGGAACAAGTTACAGGAAAATGTCACCAAAGTGCTTATCTCAGCCCAAAAATGCCATTTTGAGCCACGATTTTTTAAGGAAAGTGGGTGTCAGTTTTGTATGAAGGAAGGCATTGGGGCTCATGTATTTTGTGTTGGGCTCCTAAAACCCACTTTTAGAGACCTCACAAAGTCAGCAGCCACTTAGAATGTACTGGGAACAAGTTACAGGAAAATGTCACCAAAGTGCTTATCTCAGCCCAAAAATGCCATTTTGAGCCACGATTTTTTAAGGAAAGTGGGTGTCAGTTTTGTATGAAGGAAGGCATTGGGGCTCATGTATTTTGTGTTGGGCTCCTAAAACCCACTTTTAGAGACCTCACAAAGTCAGCAGCCACTTAGAATGTACTGGGAACAAGTTACAGGAAAATGTCACCAAAGTGCTTATCTCAGTCTAATAATGCTATTTTGACCCAAGATTTTTTTAAGAAAGTGGAAGTCAGTTTTGTCTGAAAGAAGGCATTAGGGCTCATGTATTTTGTGTTGGGCTCCTAAAACCCACTTTTAGAGACCTCACAAAGTCAGCAGCCACTTAGAATGTACTGGGAACAAGTTACAGGAAAATGTCACCAAAGTGCTTATCTCAGCCCAAAAATGCCATTTTGAGCCACGATTTTTTAAGGAAAGTGGGTGTCAGTTTTGTATGAAGGAAGGCATTGGGGCTCATGTATTTTGTGTTGGGCTCCTAAAACCCACTTTTAGAGACCTCACAAAGTCAGCAGCCACTTAGAATGTACTGGGAACAAGTTACAGGAAAATGTCACCAAAGTGCTTATCTCAGTCTAATAATGCTATTTTGACCCAAGATTTTTTTAAGAAAGTGGAAGTCAGTTTTGTCTGAAAGAAGGCATTAGGGCTCATGTATTTTGTGTTGGGCTCCTAAAACCCACTTTTAGAGACCTCACAAAGTCAGCAGCCACTTAGAATGTACTGGGAACAAGTTACAGGAAAATGTCACCAAAGTGCTTATCTCAGTCTAATAATGCTATTTTGACCCAAGATTTTTTTAAGAAAGTGGAAGTCAGTTTTGTCTGAAAGAAGGCATTAGGGCTCATGTATTTTGTGTTGGGCTCCTAAAACCCACTTTTAGAGACCTCACAAAGTCAGCAGCCACTTAGAATGTACTGGGAACAAGTTACAGGAAAATGTCACCAAAGTGCTTATCTCAGCCCAAAAATGCCATTTTGAGCCACGATTTTTTAAGGAAAGTGGGTGTCAGTTTTGTATGAAGGAAGGCATTGGGGCTCATGTATTTTGTGTTGGGCTCCTAAAACCCACTTTTAGAGACCTCACAAAGTCAGCAGCCACTTAGAATGTACTGGGAACAAGTTACAGGAAAATGTCACCAAAGTGCTTATCTCAGTCTAATAATGCTATTTTGACCCAAGATTTTTTTAAGAAAGTGGAAGTCAGTTTTGTCTGAAAGAAGGCATTAGGGCTCATGTATTTTGTGTTGGGCTCCTAAAACCCACTTTTAGAGACCTCACAAAGTCAGCAGCCACTTAGAATGTACTGGGAACAAGTTACAGGAAAATGTCACCAAAGTGCTTATCTCAGCCCAAAAATGCCATTTTGAGCCACGATTTTTTAAGGAAAGTGGGTGTCAGTTTTGTATGAAGGAAGGCATTGGGGCTCATGTATTTTGTGTTGGGCTCCTAAAACCCACTTTTAGAGACCTCACAAAGTCAGCAGCCACTTAGAATGTACTGGGAACAAGTTACAGGAAAATGTCACCAAAGTGCTTATCTCAGTCTAATAATGCTATTTTGACCCAAGATTTTTTTAAGAAAGTGGAAGTCAGTTTTGTCTGAAAGAAGGCATTAGGGCTCATGTATTTTGTGTTGGGCTCCTAAAACCCAATTTTACAGACCTCACAAAGTCAGCAGCCACTTAAAATGTACTGGGAACAAGTTACAGGAAAATGTCACCAAAGTGCTTATCTCAGCCCAAAAATGCTATTTTGAACCACGATTTTTTAAAGAAAGTGGGTGTCAGTTCTGTCTGAAGGAAGGCATTAGGGCTCATGTATTTTGTGTTGGGCTCCTAAAACCCACTTTTAGAGACCTCACAAAGTCAGCAGCCACTTAGAATGTACTGGGAACAAGTTACAGGAAAATGTCACCAAAGTGCTTATCTCAGCCCAAAAATGCCATTTTGAGCCACGATTTTTTAAGGAAAGTGGGTGTCAGTTTTGTATGAAGGAAGGCATTGGGGCTCATGTATTTTGTGTTGGGCTCCTAAAACCCACTTTTAGAGACCTCACAAAGTCAGCAGCCACTTAGAATGTACTGGGAACAAGTTACAGGAAAATGTCACCAAAGTGCTTATCTCAGTCTAATAATGCTATTTTGACCCAAGATTTTTTTAAGAAAGTGGAAGTCAGTTTTGTCTGAAAGAAGGCATTAGGGCTCATGTATTTTGTGTTGGGCTCCTAAAACCCACTTTTAGAGACCTCACAAAGTCAGCAGCCACTTAGAATGTACTGGGAACAAGTTACAGGAAAATGTCACCAAAGTGCTTATCTCAGCCCAAAAATGCCATTTTGAGCCACGATTTTTTAAGGAAAGTGGGTGTCAGTTTTGTATGAAGGAAGGCATTGGGGCTCATGTATTTTGTGTTGGGCTCCTAAAACCCACTTTTAGAGACCTCACAAAGTCAGCAGCCACTTAGAATGTACTGGGAACAAGTTACAGGAAAATGTCACCAAAGTGCTTATCTCAGTCTAATAATGCTATTTTGACCCAAGATTTTTTTAAGAAAGTGGAAGTCAGTTTTGTCTGAAAGAAGGCATTAGGGCTCATGTATTTTGTGTTGGGCTCCTAAAACCCACTTTTAGAGACCTCACAAAGTCAGCAGCCACTTAGAATGTACTGGGAACAAGTTACAGGAAAATGTCACCAAAGTGCTTATCTCAGCCCAAAAATGCCATTTTGAAACACGATTTTTTAAGGAAAGTGGGTGTCAGTTTTGTATGAAGGAAGGCATTGGGGCTCATGTATTTTGTGTTGGGCTCCTAAAACCCACTTTTAGAGACCTCACAAAGTCAGCAGCCACTTAGAATGTACTGGGAACAAGTTACAGGAAAATGTCACCAAAGTGCTTATCTCAGTCTAATAATGCTATTTTGACCCAAGATTTTTTTAAGAAAGTGGAAGTCAGTTTTGTCTGAAAGAAGGCATTAGGGCTCATGTATTTTGTGTTGGGCTCCTAAAACCCACTTTTAGAGACCTCACAAAGTCAGCAGCCACTTAGAATGTACTGGGAACAAGTTACAGGAAAATGTCACCAAAGTGCTTATCTCAGCCCAAAAATGCCATTTTGAGCCACGATTTTTTAAGGAAAGTGGGTGTCAGTTTTGTATGAAGGAAGGCATTGGGGCTCATGTATTTTGTGTTGGGCTCCTAAACCCCACTTTTAGAGACCTCACAAAGTCAGCAGCCACTTAGAATGTATTGGGAACAAGTTACAGGAAAATGTCACCAAAGTGCTTATCTCAGCCCAAAAATGCCATTTTGAGCCACGATTTTTTAAGGAAAGTGGGTGTCAGTTTTGTATGAAGGAAGGCATTGGGGCTCATGTATTTTGTGTTGGGCTCCTAAAACCCACTTTTAGAGACCTCACAAAGTCAGCAGCCACTTAGAATGTACTGGGAACAAGTTACAGGAAAATGTCACCAAAGTGCTTATCTCAGTCTAATAATGCTATTTTGACCCAAGATTTTTTTAAGAAAGTGGAAGTCAGTTTTGTCTGAAAGAAGGCATTAGGGCTCATGTATTTTGTGTTGGGCTCCTAAAACCCACTTTTAGAGACCTCACAAAGTCAGCAGCCACTTAGAATGTACTGGGAACAAGTTACAGGAAAATGTCACCAAAGTGCTTATCTCAGCCCAAAAATGCCATTTTGAGCCACGATTTTTTAAGGAAAGTGGGTGTCAGTTTTGTATGAAGGAAGGCATTGGGGCTCATGTATTTTGTGTTGGGCTCCTAAAACCCACTTTTAGAGACCTCACAAAGTCAGCAGCCACTTAGAATGTACTGGGAACAAGTTACAGGAAAATGTCACCAAAGTGCTTATCTCAGTCTAATAATGCTATTTTGACCCAAGATTTTTTTAAGAAAGTGGAAGTCAGTTTTGTCTGAAAGAAGGCATTAGGGCTCATGTATTTTGTGTTGGGCTCCTAAAACCCACTTTTATAGACCTCACAAAGTCAGCAGCCACTTAGAATGTACTGGGAACAAGTTACAGGAAAATGTCACCAAAGTGCTTATCTCAGCCCAAAAATGCCATTTTGAGCCACGATTTTTTAAGGAAAGTTGGGTGTCAGTTTTGTATGAAGGAAGGCATTGGGGCTCATGTATTTTGTGTTGGGCTCCTAAAACCCACTTTTAGAGACCTCACAAAGTCAGCAGCCACTTAGAATGTACTGGGAACAAGTTACAGGAAAATGTCACCAAAGTGCTTATCTCAGTCTAATAATGCTATTTTGACCCAAGATTTTTTTAAGAAAGTGGAAGTCAGTTTTGTCTGAAAGAAGGCATTAGGGCTCATGTATTTTGTGTTGGGCTCCTAAAACCCACTTTTATAGACCTCACAAAGTCAGCAGCCACTTAGAATGTACTGGGAACAAGTTACAGGAAAATGTCACCAAAGTGCTTATCTCAGCCCAAAAATGCCATTTTGAGCCACGATTTTTTAAGGAAAGTGGGTGTCAGTTTTGTATGAAGGAAGGCATTGGGGCTCATGTATTTTGTGTTGGGCTCCTAAAACCCACTTTTAGAGACCTCACAAAGTCAGCAGCCACTTAGAATGTACTGGGAACAAGTTACAGGAAAATGTCACCAAAGTGCTTATCTCAGCCCAAAAATGCCATTTTGAGCCACGATTTTTTAAGGAAAGTGGGTGTCAGTTTTGTATGAAGGAAGGCATTGGGGCTCATGTATTTTGTGTTGGGCTCCTAAAACCCACTTTTAGAGACCTCACAAAGTCAGCAGCCACTTAGAATGTACTGGGAACAAGTTACAGGAAAATGTCACCAAAGTGCTTATCTCAGTCTAATAATGCTATTTTGACCCAAGATTTTTTTAAGAAAGTGGAAGTCAGTTTTGTCTGAAAGAAGGCATTAGGGCTCATGTATTTTGTGTTGGGCTCCTAAAACCCACTTTTAGAGACCTCACAAAGTCAGCAGCCACTTAGAATGTACTGGGAACAAGTTACAGGAAAATGTCACCAAAGTGCTTATCTCAGCCCAAAAATGCCATTTTGAGCCACGATTTTTTAAGGAAAGTGGGTGTCAGTTTTGTATGAAGGAAGGCATTGGGGCTCATGTATTTTGTGTTGGGCTCCTAAAACCCACTTTTAGAGACCTCACAAAGTCAGCAGCCACTTAGAATGTACTGGGAACAAGTTACAGGAAAATGTCACCAAAGTGCTTATCTCAGTCTAATAATGCTATTTTGACCCAAGATTTTTTTTAAGAAAGTGGAAGTCAGTTTTGTCTGAAAGAAGGCATTAGGGCTCATGTATTTTGTGTTGGGCTCCTAAAACCCACTTTTAGAGACCTCACAAAGTCAGCAGCCACTTAGAATGTACTGGGAACAAGTTACAGGAAAATGTCACCAAAGTGCTTATCTCAGCCCAAAAATGCCATTTTGAGCCACGATTTTTTAAGGAAAGTGGGTGTCAGTTTTGTATGAAGGAAGGCATTGGGGCTCATGTATTTTGTGTTGGGCTCCTAAAACCCACTTTTAGAGACCTCACAAAGTCAGCAGCCACTTAGAATGTACTGGGAACAAGTTACAGGAAAATGTCACCAAAGTGCTTATCTCAGTCTAATAATGCTATTTTGACCCAAGATTTTTTTAAGAAAGTGGAAGTCAGTTTTGTCTGAAAGAAGGCATTAGGGCTCATGTATTTTGTGTTGGGCTCCTAAAACCCACTTTTAGAGACCTCACAAAGTCAGCAGCCACTTAGAATGTACTGGGAACAAGTTACAGGAAAATGTCACCAAAGTGCTTATCTCAGCCCAAAAATGCCATTTTGAGCCACGATTTTTTAAGGAAAGTGGGTGTCAGTTTTGTATGAAGGAAGGCATTGGGGCTCATGTATTTTGTGTTGGGCTCCTAAAACCCACTTTTAGAGACCTCACAAAGTCAGCAGCCACTTAGAATGTACTGGGAACAAGTTACAGGAAAATGTCACCAAAGTGCTTATCTCAGTCTAATAATGCTATTTTGACCCAAGATTTTTTTAAGAAAGTGGAAGTCAGTTTTGTCTGAAAGAAGGCATTAGGGCTCATGTATTTTGTGTTGGGCTCCTAAAACCCACTTTTAGAGACCTCACAAAGTCAGCAGCCACTTAGAATGTACTGGGAACAAGTTACAGGAAAATGTCACCAAAGTGCTTATCTCAGCCCAAAAATGCCATTTTGAGCCACGATTTTTTAAGGAAAGTGGGTGTCAGTTTTGTATGAAGGAAGGCATTGGGGCTCATGTATTTTGTGTTGGGCTCCTAAAACCCACTTTTAGAGACCTCACAAAGTCAGCAGCCACTTAGAATGTACTGGGAACAAGTTACAGGAAAATGTCACCAAAGTGCTTATCTCAGTCTAATAATGCTATTTTGACCCAAGATTTTTTTAAGAAAGTGGAAGTCAGTTTTGTCTGAAAGAAGGCATTAGGGCTCATGTATTTTGTGTTGGGCTCCTAAAACCCACTTTTAGAGACCTCACAAAGTCAGCAGCCACTTAGAATGTACTGGGAACAAGTTACAGGAAAATGTCACCAAAGTGCTTATCTCAGCCCAAAAATGCCATTTTGAGCCACGATTTTTTAAGGAAAGTGGGTGTCAGTTTTGTATGAAGGAAGGCATTGGGGCTCATGTATTTTGTGTTGGGCTCCTAAAACCCACTTTTAGAGACCTCACAAAGTCAGCAGCCACTTAGAATGTACTGGGAACAAGTTACAGGAAAATGTCACCAAAGTGCTTATCTCAGTCTAATAATGCTATTTTGACCCAAGATTTTTTTAAGAAAGTGGAAGTCAGTTTTGTCTGAAAGAAGGCATTAGGGCTCATGTATTTTGTGTTGGGCTCCTAAAACCCACTTTTAGAGACCTCACAAAGTCAGCAGCCACTTAGAATGTACTGGGAACAAGTTACAGGAAAATGTCACCCAAAGTGCTTATCTCAGCCCAAAAATGCCATTTTGAGCCACGATTTTTTAAGGAAAGTGGGTGTCAGTTTTGTATGAAGGAAGGCATTGGGGCTCATGTATTTTGTGTTGGGCTCCTAAAACCCACTTTTAGAGACCTCACAAAGTCAGCAGCCACTTAGAATGTACTGGGAACAAGTTACAGGAAAATGTCACCAAAGTGCTTATCTCAGTCTAATAATGCTATTTTGACCCAAGATTTTTTTAAGAAAGTGGAAGTCAGTTTTGTCTGAAAGAAGGCATTAGGGCTCATGTATTTTGTGTTGGGCTCCTAAAACCCACTTTTAGAGACCTCACAAAGTCAGCAGCCACTTAGAATGTACTGGGAACAAGTTACAGGAAAATGTCACCAAAGTGCTTATCTCAGCCCAAAAATGCCATTTTGAGCCACGATTTTTTAAGGAAAGTGGGTGTCAGTTTTGTATGAAGGAAGGCATTGGGGCTCATGTATTTTGTGTTGGGCTCCTAAAACCCACTTTTAGAGACCTCACAAAGTCAGCAGCCACTTAGAATGTACTGGGAACAAGTTACAGGAAAATGTCACCAAAGTGCTTATCTCAGCCCAAAAATGCCATTTTGAGCCACGATTTTTTAAGGAAAGTGGGTGTCAGTTTTGTATGAAGGAAGGCATTGGGGCTCATGTATTTTGTGTTGGGCTCCTAAAACCCACTTTTAGAGACCTCACAAAGTCAGCAGCCACTTAGAATGTACTGGGAACAAGTTACAGGAAAATGTCACCAAAGTGCTTATCTCAGTCTAATAATGCTATTTTGACCCAAGATTTTTTTAAGAAAGTGGAAGTCAGTTTTGTCTGAAAGAAGGCATTAGGGCTCATGTATTTTGTGTTGGGCTCCTAAAACCCACTTTTAGAGACCTCACAAAGTCAGCAGCCACTTAGAATGTACTGGGAACAAGTTACAGGAAAATGTCACCAAAGTGCTTATCTCAGCCCAAAAATGCCATTTTGAGCCACGATTTTTTAAGGAAAGTGGGTGTCAGTTTTGTATGAAGGAAGGCATTGGGGCTCATGTATTTTGTGTTGGGCTCCTAAAACCCACTTTTAGAGACCTCACAAAGTCAGCAGCCACTTAGAATGTACTGGGAACAAGTTACAGGAAAATGTCACCAAAGTGCTTATCTCAGTCTAATAATGCTATTTTGACCCAAGATTTTTTTAAGAAAGTGGAAGTCAGTTTTGTCTGAAAGAAGGCATTAGGGCTCATGTATTTTGTGTTGGGCTCCTAAAACCCACTTTTAGAGACCTCACAAAGTCAGCAGCCACTTAGAATGTACTGGGAACAAGTTACAGGAAAATGTCACCAAAGTGCTTATCTCAGCCCAAAAATGCCATTTTGAGCCACGATTTTTTAAGGAAAGTGGGTGTCAGTTTTGTATGAAGGAAGGCATTGGGGCTCATGTATTTTGTGTTGGGCTCCTAAAACCCACTTTTAGAGACCTCACAAAGTCAGCAGCCACTTAGAATGTACTGGGAACAAGTTACAGGAAAATGTCACCAAAGTGCTTATCTCAGTCTAATAATGCTATTTTGACCCAAGATTTTTTTAAGAAAGTGGAAGTCAGTTTTGTCTGAAAGAAGGCATTAGGGCTCATGTATTTTGTGTTGGGCTCCTAAAACCCACTTTTATAGACCTCACAAAGTCAGCAGCCACTTAGAATGTACTGGGAACAAGTTACAGGAAAATGTCACCAAAGTGCTTATCTCAGCCCAAAAATGCCATTTTGAGCCACGATTTTTTAAGGAAAGTTGGGTGTCAGTTTTGTATGAAGGAAGGCATTGGGGCTCATGTATTTTGTGTTGGGCTCCTAAAACCCACTTTTAGAGACCTCACAAAGTCAGCAGCCACTTAGAATGTACTGGGAACAAGTTACAGGAAAATGTCACCAAAGTGCTTATCTCAGTCTAATAATGCTATTTTGACCCAAGATTTTTTTAAGAAAGTGGAAGTCAGTTTTGTCTGAAAGAAGGCATTAGGGCTCATGTATTTTGTGTTGGGCTCCTAAAACCCACTTTTATAGACCTCACAAAGTCAGCAGCCACTTAGAATGTACTGGGAACAAGTTACAGGAAAATGTCACCAAAGTGCTTATCTCAGCCCAAAAATGCCATTTTGAGCCACGATTTTTTAAGGAAAGTGGGTGTCAGTTTTGTATGAAGGAAGGCATTGGGGCTCATGTATTTTGTGTTGGGCTCCTAAAACCCACTTTTAGAGACCTCACAAAGTCAGCAGCCACTTAGAATGTACTGGGAACAAGTTACAGGAAAATGTCACCAAAGTGCTTATCTCAGCCCAAAAATGCCATTTTGAGCCACGATTTTTTAAGGAAAGTGGGTGTCAGTTTTGTATGAAGGAAGGCATTGGGGCTCATGTATTTTGTGTTGGGCTCCTAAAACCCACTTTTAGAGACCTCACAAAGTCAGCAGCCACTTAGAATGTACTGGGAACAAGTTACAGGAAAATGTCACCAAAGTGCTTATCTCAGTCTAATAATGCTATTTTGACCCAAGATTTTTTTAAGAAAGTGGAAGTCAGTTTTGTCTGAAAGAAGGCATTAGGGCTCATGTATTTTGTGTTGGGCTCCTAAAACCCACTTTTAGAGACCTCACAAAGTCAGCAGCCACTTAGAATGTACTGGGAACAAGTTACAGGAAAATGTCACCAAAGTGCTTATCTCAGCCCAAAAATGCCATTTTGAGCCACGATTTTTTAAGGAAAGTGGGTGTCAGTTTTGTATGAAGGAAGGCATTGGGGCTCATGTATTTTGTGTTGGGCTCCTAAAACCCACTTTTAGAGACCTCACAAAGTCAGCAGCCACTTAGAATGTACTGGGAACAAGTTACAGGAAAATGTCACCAAAGTGCTTATCTCAGTCTAATAATGCTATTTTGACCCAAGATTTTTTTTAAGAAAGTGGAAGTCAGTTTTGTCTGAAAGAAGGCATTAGGGCTCATGTATTTTGTGTTGGGCTCCTAAAACCCACTTTTAGAGACCTCACAAAGTCAGCAGCCACTTAGAATGTACTGGGAACAAGTTACAGGAAAATGTCACCAAAGTGCTTATCTCAGCCCAAAAATGCCATTTTGAGCCACGATTTTTTAAGGAAAGTGGGTGTCAGTTTTGTATGAAGGAAGGCATTGGGGCTCATGTATTTTGTGTTGGGCTCCTAAAACCCACTTTTAGAGACCTCACAAAGTCAGCAGCCACTTAGAATGTACTGGGAACAAGTTACAGGAAAATGTCACCAAAGTGCTTATCTCAGTCTAATAATGCTATTTTGACCCAAGATTTTTTTAAGAAAGTGGAAGTCAGTTTTGTCTGAAAGAAGGCATTAGGGCTCATGTATTTTGTGTTGGGCTCCTAAAACCCACTTTTAGAGACCTCACAAAGTCAGCAGCCACTTAGAATGTACTGGGAACAAGTTACAGGAAAATGTCACCAAAGTGCTTATCTCAGCCCAAAAATGCCATTTTGAGCCACGATTTTTTAAGGAAAGTGGGTGTCAGTTTTGTATGAAGGAAGGCATTGGGGCTCATGTATTTTGTGTTGGGCTCCTAAAACCCACTTTTAGAGACCTCACAAAGTCAGCAGCCACTTAGAATGTACTGGGAACAAGTTACAGGAAAATGTCACCAAAGTGCTTATCTCAGTCTAATAATGCTATTTTGACCCAAGATTTTTTTAAGAAAGTGGAAGTCAGTTTTGTCTGAAAGAAGGCATTAGGGCTCATGTATTTTGTGTTGGGCTCCTAAAACCCACTTTTAGAGACCTCACAAAGTCAGCAGCCACTTAGAATGTACTGGGAACAAGTTACAGGAAAATGTCACCAAAGTGCTTATCTCAGCCCAAAAATGCCATTTTGAGCCACGATTTTTTAAGGAAAGTGGGTGTCAGTTTTGTATGAAGGAAGGCATTGGGGCTCATGTATTTTGTGTTGGGCTCCTAAAACCCACTTTTAGAGACCTCACAAAGTCAGCAGCCACTTAGAATGTACTGGGAACAAGTTACAGGAAAATGTCACCAAAGTGCTTATCTCAGTCTAATAATGCTATTTTGACCCAAGATTTTTTTAAGAAAGTGGAAGTCAGTTTTGTCTGAAAGAAGGCATTAGGGCTCATGTATTTTGTGTTGGGCTCCTAAAACCCACTTTTAGAGACCTCACAAAGTCAGCAGCCACTTAGAATGTACTGGGAACAAGTTACAGGAAAATGTCACCAAAGTGCTTATCTCAGCCCAAAAATGCCATTTTGAGCCACGATTTTTTAAGGAAAGTGGGTGTCAGTTTTGTATGAAGGAAGGCATTGGGGCTCATGTATTTTGTGTTGGGCTCCTAAAACCCACTTTTAGAGACCTCACAAAGTCAGCAGCCACTTAGAATGTACTGGGAACAAGTTACAGGAAAATGTCACCAAAGTGCTTATCTCAGTCTAATAATGCTATTTTGACCCAAGATTTTTTTAAGAAAGTGGAAGTCAGTTTTGTCTGAAAGAAGGCATTAGGGCTCATGTATTTTGTGTTGGGCTCCTAAAACCCACTTTTAGAGACCTCACAAAGTCAGCAGCCACTTAGAATGTACTGGGAACAAGTTACAGGAAAATGTCACCAAAGTGCTTATCTCAGCCCAAAAATGCCATTTTGAGCCACGATTTTTTAAGGAAAGTGGGTGTCAGTTTTGTATGAAGGAAGGCATTGGGGCTCATGTATTTTGTGTTGGGCTCCTAAAACCCACTTTTAGAGACCTCACAAAGTCAGCAGCCACTTAGAATGTACTGGGAACAAGTTACAGGAAAATGTCACCAAAGTGCTTATCTCAGTCTAATAATGCTATTTTGACCCAAGATTTTTTTAAGAAAGTGGAAGTCAGTTTTGTCTGAAAGAAGGCATTAGGGCTCATGTATTTTGTGTTGGGCTCCTAAAACCCACTTTTAGAGACCTCACAAAGTCAGCAGCCACTTAGAATGTACTGGGAACAAGTTACAGGAAAATGTCACCAAAGTGCTTATCTCAGCCCAAAAATGCCATTTTGAGCCACGATTTTTTAAGGAAAGTGGGTGTCAGTTTTGTATGAAGGAAGGCATTGGGGCTCATGTATTTTGTGTTGGGCTCCTAAAACCCACTTTTAGAGACCTCACAAAGTCAGCAGCCACTTAGAATGTACTGGGAACAAGTTACAGGAAAATGTCACCAAAGTGCTTATCTCAGTCTAATAATGCTATTTTGACCCAAGATTTTTTTAAGAAAGTGGAAGTCAGTTTTGTCTGAAAGAAGGCATTAGGGCTCATGTATTTTGTGTTGGGCTCCTAAAACCCAATTTTACAGACCTCACAAAGTCAGCAGCCACTTAAAATGTACTGGGAACAAGTTACAGGAAAATGTCACCAAAGTGCTTATCTCAGCCCAAAAATGCTATTTTGAACCACGATTTTTTAAAGAAAGTGGGTGTCAGTTCTGTCTGAAGGAAGGCATTAGGGCTCATGTATTTTGTGTTGGGCTCCTAAAACCCACTTTTAGAGACCTCACAAAGTCAGCAGCCACTTAGAATGTACTGGGAACAAGTTACAGGAAAATGTCACCAAAGTGCTTATCTCAGCCCAAAAATGCCATTTTGAGCCACGATTTTTTAAGGAAAGTGGGTGTCAGTTTTGCATGAAGGAAGGCATTGGGGCTCATGTATTTTGTGTTGGGCTCCTAAAACCCACTTTTAGAGACCTCACAAAGTCAGCAGCCACTTAGAATGTACTGGGAACAAGTTACAGGAAAATGTCACCAAAGTGCTTATCTCAGTCTAATAATGCTATTTTGACCCAAGATTTTTTTAAGAAAGTGGAAGTCAGTTTTGTCTGAAAGAAGGCATTAGGGCTCATGTATTTTGTGTTGGGCTCCTAAAACCCAATTTTACAGACCTCACAAAGTCAGCAGCCACTTAAAATGTACTGGGAACAAGTTACAGGAAAATGTCACCAAAGTGCTTATCTCAGCCCAAAAATGCTATTTTGAACCACGATTTTTTAAAGAAAGTGGGTGTCAGTTCTGTCTGAAGGAAGGCATTAGGGCTCATGTATTTTGTGTTGGGCTCCTAAAACCCACTTTTAGAGACCTCACAAAGTCAGCAGCCACTTAGAATGTACTGGGAACAAGTTACAGGAAAATGTCACCAAAGTGCTTATCTCAGCCCAAAAATGCCATTTTGAGCCACGATTTTTTAAGGAAAGTGGGTGTCAGTTTTGTATGAAGGAAGGCATTGGGGCTCATGTATTTTGTGTTGGGCTCCTAAAACCCACTTTTAGAGACCTCACAAAGTCAGCAGCCACTTAGAATGTACTGGGAACAAGTTACAGGAAAATGTCACCAAAGTGCTTATCTCAGTCTAATAATGCTATTTTGACCCAAGATTTTTTTAAGAAAGTGGAAGTCAGTTTTGTCTGAAAGAAGGCATTAGGGCTCATGTATTTTGTGTTGGGCTCCTAAAACCCACTTTTAGAGACCTCACAAAGTCAGCAGCCACTTAGAATGTACTGGGAACAAGTTACAGGAAAATGTCACCAAAGTGCTTATCTCAGCCCAAAAATGCCATTTTGAGCCACGATTTTTTAAGGAAAGTGGGTGTCAGTTTTGTATGAAGGAAGGCATTGGGGCTCATGTATTTTGTGTTGGGCTCCTAAAACCCACTTTTAGAGACCTCACAAAGTCAGCAGCCACTTAGAATGTACTGGGAACAAGTTACAGGAAAATGTCACCAAAGTGCTTATCTCAGTCTAATAATGCTATTTTGACCCAAGATTTTTTTAAGAAAGTGGAAGTCAGTTTTGTCTGAAAGAAGGCATTAGGGCTCATGTATTTTGTGTTGGGCTCCTAAAACCCACTTTTAGAGACCTCACAAAGTCAGCAGCCACTTAGAATGTACTGGGAACAAGTTACAGGAAAATGTCACCAAAGTGCTTATCTCAGCCCAAAAATGCCATTTTGAGCCACGATTTTTTAAGGAAAGTGGGTGTCAGTTTTGTATGAAGGAAGGCATTGGGGCTCATGTATTTTGTGTTGGGCTCCTAAAACCCACTTTTAGAGACCTCACAAAGTCAGCAGCCACTTAGAATGTACTGGGAACAAGTTACAGGAAAATGTCACCAAAGTGCTTATCTCAGTCTAATAATGCTATTTTGACCCAAGATTTTTTTAAGAAAGTGGAAGTCAGTTTTGTCTGAAAGAAGGCATTAGGGCTAATGTATTTTGTGTTGGGCTCCTAAAACCCAATTTTACAGACCTCACAAAGTCAGCAGCCACTTAAAATGTACTGGGAACAAGTTACAGGAAAATGTCACCAAAGTGCTTATCTCAGCCCAAAAATGCTATTTTGAACCACGATTTTTTAAAGAAAGTGGGTGTCAGTTCTGTCTGAAGGAAGGCATTAGGGCTCATGTATTTTGTGTTGGGCTCCTAAAACCCACTTTTAGAGACCTCACAAAGTCAGCAGCCACTTAGAATGTACTGGGAACAAGTTACAGGAAAATGTCACCAAAGTGCTTATCTCAGCCCAAAAATGCCATTTTGAGCCACGATTTTTTAAGGAAAGTGGGTGTCAGTTTTGCATGAAGGAAGGCATTGGGGCTCATGTATTTTGTGTTGGGCTCCTAAAACCCACTTTTAGAGACCTCACAAAGTCAGCAGCCACTTAGAATGTACTGGGAACAAGTTACAGGAAAATGTCACCAAAGTGCTTATCTCAGTCTAATAATGCTATTTTGACCCAAGATTTTTTTAAGAAAGTGGAAGTCAGTTTTGTCTGAAAGAAGGCATTAGGGCTCATGTATTTTGTGTTGGGCTCCTAAAACCCAATTTTACAGACCTCACAAAGTCAGCAGCCACTTAAAATGTACTGGGAACAAGTTACAGGAAAATGTCACCAAAGTGCTTATCTCAGCCCAAAAATGCTATTTTGAACCACGATTTTTTAAAGAAAGTGGGTGTCAGTTCTGTCTGAAGGAAGGCATTAGGGCTCATGTATTTTGTGTTGGGCTCCTAAAACCCACTTTTAGAGACCTCACAAAGTCAGCAGCCACTTAGAATGTACTGGGAACAAGTTACAGGAAAATGTCACCAAAGTGCTTATCTCAGCCCAAAAATGCCATTTTGAGCCACGATTTTTTAAGGAAAGTGGGTGTCAGTTTTGTATGAAGGAAGGCATTGGGGCTCATGTATTTTGTGTTGGGCTCCTAAAACCCACTTTTAGAGACCTCACAAAGTCAGCAGCCACTTAGAATGTACTGGGAACAAGTTACAGGAAAATGTCACCAAAGTGCTTATCTCAGTCTAATAATGCTATTTTGACCCAAGATTTTTTTAAGAAAGTGGAAGTCAGTTTTGTCTGAAAGAAGGCATTAGGGCTCATGTATTTTGTGTTGGGCTCCTAAAACCCACTTTTAGAGACCTCACAAAGTCAGCAGCCACTTAGAATGTACTGGGAACAAGTTACAGGAAAATGTCACCAAAGTGCTTATCTCAGCCCTAAAATGCCATTTTGAGCCACGATTTTTTAAGGAAAGTGGGTGTCAGTTTTGTATGAAGGAAGGCATTGGGGCTCATGTATTTTGTGTTGGGCTCCTAAAACCCACTTTTAGAGACCTCACAAAGTCAGCAGCCACTTAGAATGTACTGGGAACAAGTTACAGGAAAATGTCACCAAAGTGCTTATCTCAGTCTAATAATGCTATTTTGACCCAAGATTTTTTTAAGAAAGTGGAAGTCAGTTTTGTCTGAAAGAAGGCATTAGGGCTCATGTATTTTGTGTTGGGCTCCTAAAACCCACTTTTAGAGACCTCACAAAGTCAGCAGCCACTTAGAATGTACTGGGAACAAGTTACAGGAAAATGTCACCAAAGTGCTTATCTCAGCCCAAAAATGCCATTTTGAGCCACGATTTTTTAAGGAAAGTGGGTGTCAGTTTTGTATGAAGGAAGGCATTGGGGCTCATGTATTTTGTGTTGGGCTCCTAAAACCCACTTTTAGAGACCTCACAAAGTCAGCAGCCACTTAGAATGTACTGGGAACAAGTTACAGGAAAATGTCACCAAAGTGCTTATCTCAGTCTAATAATGCTATTTTGACCCAAGATTTTTTTAAGAAAGTGGAAGTCAGTTTTGTCTGAAAGAAGGCATTAGGGCTCATGTATTTTGTGTTGGGCTCCTAAAACCCACTTTTAGAGACCTCACAAAGTCAGCAGCCACTTAGAATGTACTGGGAACAAGTTACAGGAAAATGTCACCAAAGTGCTTATCTCAGCCCAAAAATGCCATTTTGAGCCACGATTTTTTAAGGAAAGTGGGTGTCAGTTTTGTATGAAGGAAGGCATTGGGGCTCATGTATTTTGTGTTGGGCTCCTAAAACCCACTTTTAGAGACCTCACAAAGTCAGCAGCCACTTAGAATGTACTGGGAACAAGTTACAGGAAAATGTCACCAAAGTGCTTATCTCAGCCCAAAAATGCCATTTTGAGCCACGATTTTTTAAGGAAAGTGGGTGTCAGTTTTGTATGAAGGAAGGCATTGGGGCTCATGTATTTTGTGTTGGGCTCCTAAAACCCACTTTTAGAGACCTCACAAAGTCAGCAGCCACTTAGAATGTACTGGGAACAAGTTACAGGAAAATGTCACCAAAGTGCTTATCTCAGTCTAATAATGCTATTTTGACCCAAGATTTTTTTAAGAAAGTGGAAGTCAGTTTTGTCTGAAAGAAGGCATTAGGGCTCATGTATTTTGTGTTGGGCTCCTAAAACCCACTTTTAGAGACCTCACAAAGTCAGCAGCCACTTAGAATGTACTGGGAACAAGTTACAGGAAAATGTCACCAAAGTGCTTATCTCAGCCCAAAAATGCCATTTTGAGCCACGATTTTTTAAGGAAAGTGGGTGTCAGTTTTGTATGAAGGAAGGCATTGGGGCTCATGTATTTTGTGTTGGGCTCCTAAAACCCACTTTTAGAGACCTCACAAAGTCAGCAGCCACTTAGAATGTACTGGGAACAAGTTACAGGAAAATGTCACCAAAGTGCTTATCTCAGTCTAATAATGCTATTTTGACCCAAGATTTTTTTAAGAAAGTGGAAGTCAGTTTTGTCTGAAAGAAGGCATTAGGGCTCATGTATTTTGTGTTGGGCTCCTAAAACCCACTTTTAGAGACCTCACAAAGTCAGCAGCCACTTAGAATGTACTGGGAACAAGTTACAGGAAAATGTCACCAAAGTGCTTATCTCAGTCTAATAATGCTATTTTGACCCAAGATTTTTTTAAGAAAGTGGAAGTCAGTTTTGTCTGAAAGAAGGCATTAGGGCTCATGTATTTTGTGTTGGGCTCCTAAAACCCACTTTTAGAGACCTCACAAAGTCAGCAGCCACTTAGAATGTACTGGGAACAAGTTACAGGAAAATGTCACCAAAGTGCTTATCTCAGCCCAAAAATGCCATTTTGAGCCACGATTTTTTAAGGAAAGTGGGTGTCAGTTTTGTATGAAGGAAGGCATTGGGGCTCATGTATTTTGTGTTGGGCTCCTAAAACCCACTTTTAGAGACCTCACAAAGTCAGCAGCCACTTAGAATGTACTGGGAACAAGTTACAGGAAAATGTCACCAAAGTGCTTATCTCAGCCCAAAAATGCCATTTTGAGCCACGATTTTTTAAGGAAAGTGGGTGTCAGTTTTGTATGAAGGAAGGCATTGGGGCTCATGTATTTTGTGTTGGGCTCCTAAAACCCACTTTTAGAGACCTCACAAAGTCAGCAGCCACTTAGAATGTACTGGGAACAAGTTACAGGAAAATGTCACCAAAGTGCTTATCTCAGTCTAATAATGCTATTTTGACCCAAGATTTTTTTAAGAAAGTGGAAGTCAGTTTTGTCTGAAAGAAGGCATTAGGGCTCATGTATTTTGTGTTGGGCTCCTAAAACCCACTTTTAGAGACCTCACAAAGTCAGCAGCCACTTAGAATGTACTGGGAACAAGTTACAGGAAAATGTCACCAAAGTGCTTATCTCAGCCCAAAAATGCCATTTTGAGCCACGATTTTTTAAGGAAAGTGGGTGTCAGTTTTGTATGAAGGAAGGCATTGGGGCTCATGTATTTTGTGTTGGGCTCCTAAAACCCACTTTTAGAGACCTCACAAAGTCAGCAGCCACTTAGAATGTACTGGGAACAAGTTACAGGAAAATGTCACCAAAGTGCTTATCTCAGTCTAATAATGCTATTTTGACCCAAGATTTTTTTAAGAAAGTGGAAGTCAGTTTTGTCTGAAAGAAGGCATTAGGGCTCATGTATTTTGTGTTGGGCTCCTAAAACCCACTTTTAGAGACCTCACAAAGTCAGCAGCCACTTAGAATGTACTGGGAACAAGTTACAGGCAAATGTCACCAAAGTGCTTATCTCAGCCCAAAAATGCCATTTTGAGCCACGATTTTTTAAGGAAAGTGGGTGTCAGTTTTGTATGAAGGAAGGCATTGGGGCTCATGTATTTTGTGTTGGGCTCCTAAAACCCACTTTTAGAGACCTCACAAAGTCAGCAGCCACTTAGAATGTACTGGGAACAAGTTACAGGAAAATGTCACCAAAGTGCTTATCTCAGCCCAAAAATGCCATTTTGAGCCACGATTTTTTAAGGAAAGTGGGTGTCAGTTTTGTATGAAGGAAGGCATTGGGGCTCATGTATTTTGTGTTGGGCTCCTAAAACCCACTTTTAGAGACCTCACAAAGTCAGCAGCCACTTAGAATGTACTGGGAACAAGTTACAGGAAAATGTCACCAAAGTGCTTATCTCAGTCTAATAATGCTATTTTGACCCAAGATTTTTTTAAGAAAGTGGAAGTCAGTTTTGTCTGAAAGAAGGCATTAGGGCTCATGTATTTTGTGTTGGGCTCCTAAAACCCAATTTTACAGACCTCACAAAGTCAGCAGCCACTTAAAATGTACTGGGAACAAGTTACAGGAAAATGTCACCAAAGTGCTTATCTCAGCCCAAAAATGCTATTTTGAACCACGATTTTTTAAAGAAAGTGGGTGTCAGTTCTGTCTGAAGGAAGGCATTAGGGCTCATGTATTTTGTGTTGGGCTCCTAAAACCCACTTTTAGAGACCTCACAAAGTCAGCAGCCACTTAGAATGTACTGGGAACAAGTTACAGGAAAATGTCACCAAAGTGCTTATCTCAGCCCAAAAATGCCATTTTGAGCCACGATTTTTTAAGGAAAGTGGGTGTCAGTTTTGTATGAAGGAAGGCATTGGGGCTCATGTATT
The DNA here is from genome assembly GCF_963280865.1 of Gymnoscopelus braueri. Taxonomy (NCBI): domain Eukaryota; kingdom Metazoa; phylum Chordata; class Actinopteri; order Myctophiformes; family Myctophidae; genus Gymnoscopelus; species Gymnoscopelus braueri. The sequence continues at coordinate 45,519 of NW_027660711.1, read as the reverse complement.
TTGTGTTGGGCTCCTAAAACCCACTTTTAGAGACCTCACAAAGTCAGCAGCCACTTAGAATGTACTGGGAACAAGTTACAGGAAAATGTCACCAAAGTGCTTATCTCAGTCTAATAATGCTATTTTGACCCAAGATTTTTTTAAGAAAGTGGAAGTCAGTTTTGTCTGAAAGAAGGCATTAGGGCTCATGTATTTTGTGTTGGGCTCCTAAAACCCACTTTTAGAGACCTCACAAAGTCAGCAGCCACTTAGAATGTACTGGGAACAAGTTACAGGAAAATGTCACCAAAGTGCTTATCTCAGCCCAAAAATGCCATTTTGAGCCACGATTTTTTAAGGAAAGTGGGTGTCAGTTTTGTATGAAGGAAGGCATTGGGGCTCATGTATTTTGTGTTGGGCTCCTAAAACCCACTTTTAGAGACCTCACAAAGTCAGCAGCCACTTAGAATGTACTGGGAACAAGTTACAGGAAAATGTCACCAAAGTGCTTATCTCAGTCTAATAATGCTATTTTGACCCAAGATTTTTTTAAGAAAGTGGAAGTCAGTTTTGTCTGAAAGAAGGCATTAGGGCTCATGTATTTTGTGTTGGGCTCCTAAAACCCACTTTTAGAGACCTCACAAAGTCAGCAGCCACTTAGAATGTACTGGGAACAAGTTACAGGAAAATGTCACCAAAGTGCTTATCTCAGCCCAAAAATGCCATTTTGAGCCACGATTTTTTAAGGAAAGTGGGTGTCAGTTTTGTATGAAGGAAGGCATTGGGGCTCATGTATTTTGTGTTGGGCTCCTAAAACCCACTTTTAGAGACCTCACAAAGTCAGCAGCCACTTAGAATGTACTGGGAACAAGTTACAGGAAAATGTCACCAAAGTGCTTATCTCAGTCTAATAATGCTATTTTGACCCAAGATTTTTTTAAGAAAGTGGAAGTCAGTTTTGTCTGAAAGAAGGCATTAGGGCTCATGTATTTTGTGTTGGGCTCCTAAAACCCACTTTTAGAGACCTCACAAAGTCAGCAGCCACTTAGAATGTACTGGGAACAAGTTACAGGAAAATGTCACCAAAGTGCTTATCTCAGCCCAAAAATGCCATTTTGAGCCACGATTTTTTAAGGAAAGTGGGTGTCAGTTTTGTATGAAGGAAGGCATTGGGGCTCATGTATTTTGTGTTGGGCTCCTAAAACCCACTTTTAGAGACCTCACAAAGTCAGCAGCCACTTAGAATGTACTGGGAACAAGTTACAGGAAAATGTCACCAAAGTGCTTATCTCAGTCTAATAATGCTATTTTGACCCAAGATTTTTTTAAGAAAGTGGAAGTCAGTTTTGTCTGAAAGAAGGCATTAGGGCTCATGTATTTTGTGTTGGGCTCCTAAAACCCACTTTTAGAGACCTCACAAAGTCAGCAGCCACTTAGAATGTACTGGGAACAAGTTACAGGAAAATGTCACCAAAGTGCTTATCTCAGCCCAAAGATGCCATTTTGAGCCACGATTTTTTAAGGAAAGTGGGTGTCAGTTTTGTATGAAGGAAGGCATTGGGGCTCATGTATTTTGTGTTGGGCTCCTAAAACCCACTTTTAGAGACCTCACAAAGTCAGCAGCCACTTAGAATGTACTGGGAACAAGTTACAGGAAAATGTCACCAAAGTGCTTATCTCAGTCTAATAATGCTATTTTGACCCAAGATTTTTTTAAGAAAGTGGAAGTCAGTTTTGTCTGAAAGAAGGCATTAGGGCTCATGTATTTTGTGTTGGGCTCCTAAAACCCACTTTTAGAGACCTCACAAAGTCAGCAGCCACTTAGAATGTACTGGGAACAAGTTACAGGAAAATGTCACCAAAGTGCTTATCTCAGCCCAAAAATGCCATTTTGAGCCACGATTTTTTAAGGAAAGTGGGTGTCAGTTTTGTATGAAGGAAGGCATTGGGGCTCATGTATTTTGTGTTGGGCTCCTAAAACCCACTTTTAGAGACCTCACAAAGTCAGCAGCCACTTAGAATGTACTGGGAACAAGTTACAGGAAAATGTCACCAAAGTGCTTATCTCAGTCTAATAATGCTATTTTGACCCAAGATTTTTTTAAGAAAGTGGAAGTCAGTTTTGTCTGAAAGAAGGCATTAGGGCTCATGTATTTTGTGTTGGGCTCCTAAAACCCACTTTTAGAGACCTCACAAAGTCAGCAGCCACTTAGAATGTACTGGGAACAAGTTACAGGAAAATGTCACCAAAGTGCTTATCTCAGCCCAAAAATGCCATTTTGAGCCACGATTTTTTAAGGAAAGTGGGTGTCAGTTTTGTATGAAGGAAGGCATTGGGGCTCATGTATTTTGTGTTGGGCTCCTAAAACCCACTTTTAGAGACCTCACAAAGTCAGCAGCCACTTAGAATGTACTGGGAACAAGTTACAGGAAAATGTCACCAAAGTGCTTATCTCAGTCTAATAATGCTATTTTGACCCAAGATTTTTTTAAGAAAGTGGAAGTCAGTTTTGTCTGAAAGAAGGCATTAGGGCTCATGTATTTTGTGTTGGGCTCCTAAAACCCACTTTTAGAGACCTCACAAAGTCAGCAGCCACTTAGAATGTACTGGGAACAAGTTACAGGAAAATGTCACCAAAGTGCTTATCTCAGCCCAAAAATGCCATTTTGAGCCACGATTTTTTAAGGAAAGTGGGTGTCAGTTTTGTATGAAGGAAGGCATTGGGGCTCATGTATTTTGTGTTGGGCTCCTAAAACCCACTTTTAGAGACCTCACAAAGTCAGCAGCCACTTAGAATGTACTGGGAACAAGTTACAGGAAAATGTCACCAAAGTGCTTATCTCAGCCCAAAAATGCCATTTTGAGCCACGATTTTTTAAGGAAAGTGGGTGTCAGTTTTGTATGAAGGAAGGCATTGGGGCTCATGTATTTTGTGTTGGGCTCCTAAAACCCACTTTTAGAGACCTCACAAAGTCAGCAGCCACTTAGAATGTACTGGGAACAAGTTACAGGAAAATGTCACCAAAGTGCTTATCTCAGTCTAATAATGCTATTTTGACCCAAGATTTTTTTAAGAAAGTGGAAGTCAGTTTTGTCTGAAAGAAGGCATTAGGGCTCATGTATTTTGTGTTGGGCTCCTAAAACCCACTTTTAGAGACCTCACAAAGTCAGCAGCCACTTAGAATGTACTGGGAACAAGTTACAGGAAAATGTCACCAAAGTGCTTATCTCAGCCCAAAAATGCCATTTTGAGCCACGATTTTTTAAGGAAAGTGGGTGTCAGTTTTGTATGAAGGAAGGCATTGGGGCTCATGTATTTTGTGTTGGGCTCCTAAAACCCACTTTTAGAGACCTCACAAAGTCAGCAGCCACTTAGAATGTACTGGGAACAAGTTACAGGAAAATGTCACCAAAGTGCTTATCTCAGTCTAATAATGCTATTTTGACCCAAGATTTTTTTAAGAAAGTGGAAGTCAGTTTTGTCTGAAAGAAGGCATTAGGGCTCATGTATTTTGTGTTGGGCTCCTAAAACCCACTTTTAGAGACCTCACAAAGTCAGCAGCCACTTAGAATGTACTGGGAACAAGTTACAGGAAAATGTCACCAAAGTGCTTATCTCAGCCCAAAAATGCCATTTTGAGCCACGATTTTTTAAGGAAAGTGGGTGTCAGTTTTGTATGAAGGAAGGCATTGGGGCTCATGTATTTTGTGTTGGGCTCCTAAAACCCACTTTTAGAGACCTCACAAAGTCAGCAGCCACTTAGAATGTACTGGGAACAAGTTACAGGAAAATGTCACCAAAGTGCTTATCTCAGTCTAATAATGCTATTTTGACCCAAGATTTTTTTAAGAAAGTGGAAGTCAGTTTTGTCTGAAAGAAGGCATTAGGGCTCATGTATTTTGTGTTGGGCTCCTAAAACCCACTTTTAGAGACCTCACAAAGTCAGCAGCCACTTAGAATGTACTGGGAACAAGTTAAAGGAAAATGTCACCAAAGTGCTTATCTCAGCCCAAAAATGCCATTTTGAGCCACGATTTTTTAAGGAAAGTGGGTGTCAGTTTTGTATGAAGGAAGGCATTGGGGCTCATGTATTTTGTGTTGGGCTCCTAAAACCCACTTTTAGAGACCTCACAAAGTCAGCAGCCACTTAGAATGTACTGGGAACAAGTTACAGGAAAATGTCACCAAAGTGCTTATCTCAGTCTAATAATGCTATTTTGACCCAAGATTTTTTTAAGAAAGTGGAAGTCAGTTTTGTCTGAAAGAAGGCATTAGGGCTCATGTATTTTGTGTTGGGCTCCTAAAACCCACTTTTAGAGACCTCACAAAGTCAGCAGCCACTTAGAATGTACTGGGAACAAGTTACAGGAAAATGTCACCAAAGTGCTTATCTCAGCCCAAAAATGCCATTTTGAGCCACGATTTTTTAAGGAAAGTGGGTGTCAGTTTTGTATGAAGGAAGGCATTGGGGCTCATGTATTTTGTGTTGGGCTCCTAAAACCCACTTTTAGAGACCTCACAAAGTCAGCAGCCACTTAGAATGTACTGGGAACAAGTTACAGGAAAATGTCACCAAAGTGCTTATCTCAGTCTAATAATGCTATTTTGACCCAAGATTTTTTTAAGAAAGTGGAAGTCAGTTTTGTCTGAAAGAAGGCATTAGGGCTCATGTATTTTGTGTTGGGCTCCTAAAACCCACTTTTAGAGACCTCACAAAGTCAGCAGCCACTTAGAATGTACTGGGAACAAGTTACAGGAAAATGTCACCAAAGTGCTTATCTCAGCCCAAAAATGCCATTTTGAGCCACGATTTTTTAAGGAAAGTGGGTGTCAGTTTTGTATGAAGGAAGGCATTGGGGCTCATGTATTTTGTGTTGGGCTCCTAAAACCCACTTTTAGAGACCTCACAAAGTCAGCAGCCACTTAGAATGTACTGGGAACAAGTTACAGGAAAATGTCACCAAAGTGCTTATCTCAGTCTAATAATGCTATTTTGACCCAAGATTTTTTTAAGAAAGTGGAAGTCAGTTTTGTCTGAAAGAAGGCATTAGGGCTCATGTATTTTGTGTTGGGCTCCTAAAACCCACTTTTAGAGACCTCACAAAGTCAGCAGCCACTTAGAATGTACTGGGAACAAGTTACAGGAAAATGTCACCAAAGTGCTTATCTCAGCCCAAAAATGCCATTTTGAGCCACGATTTTTTAAGGAAAGTGGGTGTCAGTTTTGTATGAAGGAAGGCATTGGGGCTCATGTATTTTGTGTTGGGCTCCTAAAACCCACTTTTAGAGACCTCACAAAGTCAGCAGCCACTTAGAATGTACTGGGAACAAGTTACAGGAAAATGTCACCAAAGTGCTTATCTCAGTCTAATAATGCTATTTTGACCCAAGATTTTTTTAAGAAAGTGGAAGTCAGTTTTGTCTGAAAGAAGGCATTAGGGCTCATGTATTTTGTGTTGGGCTCCTAAAACCCACTTTTAGAGACCTCACAAAGTCAGCAGCCACTTAGAATGTACTGGGAACAAGTTACAGGAAAATGTCACCAAAGTGCTTATCTCAGCCCAAAAATGCCATTTTGAGCCACGATTTTTTAAGGAAAGTGGGTGTCAGTTTTGTATGAAGGAAGGCATTGGGGCTCATGTATTTTGTGTTGGGCTCCTAAAACCCACTTTTAGAGACCTCACAAAGTCAGCAGCCACTTAGAATGTACTGGGAACAAGTTACAGGAAAATGTCACCAAAGTGCTTATCTCAGCCCAAAAATGCCATTTTGAGCCACGATTTTTTAAGGAAATTGGGTGTCAGTTTTGTATGAAGGAAGGCATTGGGGCTCATGTATTTTGTGTTGGGCTCCTAAAACCCACTTTTAGAGACCTCACAAAGTCAGCAGCCACTTAGAATGTACTGGGAACAAGTTACAGGAAAATGTCACCAAAGTGCTTATCTCAGTCTAATAATGCTATTTTGACCCAAGATTTTTTTAAGAAAGTGGAAGTCAGTTTTGTCTGAAAGAAGGCATTAGGGCTCATGTATTTTGTGTTGGGCTCCTAAAACCCACTTTTAGAGACCTCACAAAGTCAGCAGCCACTTAGAATGTACTGGGAACAAGTTACAGGAAAATGTCACCAAAGTGCTTATCTCAGCCCAAAAATGCCATTTTGAGCCACGATTTTTTAAGGAAAGTGGGTGTCAGTTTTGTATGAAGGAAGGCATTGGGGCTCATGTATTTTGTGTTGGGCTCCTAAAACCCACTTTTAGAGACCTCACAAAGTCAGCAGCCACTTAGAATGTACTGGGAACAAGTTACAGGAAAATGTCACCAAAGTGCTTATCTCAGTCTAATAATGCTATTTTGACCCAAGATTGTTTTTAAGAAAGTGGAAGTCAGTTTTGTCTGAAAGAAGGCATTAGGGCTCATGTATTTTGTGTTGGGCTCCTAAAACCCACTTTTAGAGACCTCACAAAGTCAACAGCCACTTAGAATGTACTGGGAACAAGTTACAGGAAAATGTCACCAAAGTGCTTATCTCAGCCCAAAAATGCCATTTTGAGCCACGATTTTTTAAGGAAAGTGGGTGTCAGTTTTGTATGAAGGAAGGCATTGGGGCTCATGTATTTTGTGTTGGGCTCCTAAAACCCACTTTTAGAGACCTCACAAAGTCAGCAGCCACTTAGAATGTACTGGGAACAAGTTACAGGAAAATGTCACCAAAGTGCTTATCTCAGTCTAATAATGCTATTTTGACCCAAGATTTTTTTAAGAAAGTGGAAGTCAGTTTTGTCTGAAAGAAGGCATTAGGGCTCATGTATTTTGTGTTGGGCTCCTAAAACCCACTTTTAGAGACCTCACAAAGTCAGCAGCCACTTAGAATGTACTGGGAACAAGTTACAGGAAAATGTCACCAAAGTGCTTATCTCAGCCCAAAAATGCCATTTTGAGCCACGATTTTTTAAGGAAAGTGGGTGTCAGTTTTGTATGAAGGAAGGCATTGGGGCTCATGTATTTTGTGTTGGGCTCCTAAAACCCACTTTTAGAGACCTCACAAAGTCAGCAGCCACTTAGAATGTACTGGGAACAAGTTACAGGAAAATGTCACCAAAGTGCTTATCTCAGTCTAATAATGCTATTTTGACCCAAGATTTTTTTAAGAAAGTGGAAGTCAGTTTTGTCTGAAAGAAGGCATTAGGGCTCATGTATTTTGTGTTGGGCTCCTAAAACCCACTTTTAGAGACCTCACAAAGTCAGCAGCCACTTAGAATGTACTGGGAACAAGTTACAGGAAAATGTCACCAAAGTGCTTATCTCAGCCCAAAAATGCCATTTTGAGCCACGATTTTTTAAGGAAAGTGGGTGTCAGTTTTGTATGAAGGAAGGCATTGGGGCTCATGTATTTTGTGTTGGGCTCCTAAAACCCACTTTTAGAGACCTCACAAAGTCAGCAGCCACTTAGAATGTACTGGGAACAAGTTACAGGAAAATGTCACCAAAGTGCTTATCTCAGTCTAATAATGCTATTTTGACCCAAGATTTTTTTAAGAAAGTGGAAGTCAGTTTTGTCTGAAAGAAGGCATTAGGGCTCATGTATTTTGTGTTGGGCTCCTAAAACCCACTTTTAGAGACCTCACAAAGTCAGCAGCCACTTAGAATGTACTGGGAACAAGTTACAGGAAAATGTCACCAAAGTGCTTATCTCAGCCCAAAAATGCCATTTTGAGCCACGATTTTTTAAGGAAAGTGGGTGTCAGTTTTGTATGAAGGAAGGCATTGGGGCTCATGTATTTTGTGTTGGGCTCCTAAAACCCACTTTTAGAGACCTCACAAAGTCAGCAGCCACTTAGAATGTACTGGGAACAAGTTACAGGAAAATGTCACCAAAGTGCTTATCTCAGCCCAAAAATGACATTTTGAGCCACGATTTTTTAAGGAAAGTGGGTGTCAGTTTTGTATGAAGGAAGGCATTGGGGCTCATGTATTTTGTGTTGGGCTCCTAAAACCCACTTTTAGAGACCTCACAAAGTCAGCAGCCACTTAGAATGTACTGGGAACAAGTTACAGGAAAATGTCACCAAAGTGCTTATCTCAGTCTAATAATGCTATTTTGACCCAAGATTTTTTTAAGAAAGTGGAAGTCAGTTTTGTCTGAAAGAAGGCATTAGGGCTCATGTATTTTGTGTTGGGCTCCTAAAACCCACTTTTAGAGACCTCACAAAGTCAGCAGCCACTTAGAATGTACTGGGAACAAGTTACAGGAAAATGTCACCAAAGTGCTTATCTCAGCCCAAAAATGCCATTTTGAGCCACGATTTTTTAAGGAAAGTGGGTGTCAGTTTTGTATGAAGGAAGGCATTGGGGCTCATGTATTTTGTGTTGGGCTCCTAAAACCCACTTTTAGAGACCTCACAAAGTCAGCAGCCACTTAGAATGTACTGGGAACAAGTTACAGGAAAATGTCACCAAAGTGCTTATCTCAGTCTAATAATGCTATTTTGACCCAAGATTTTTTTAAGAAAGTGGAAGTCAGTTTTGTCTGAAAGAAGGCATTAGGGCTCATGTATTTTGTGTTGGGCTCCTAAAACCCACTTTTAGAGACCTCACAAAGTCAGCAGCCACTTAGAATGTACTGGGAACAAGTTACAGGAAAATGTCACCAAAGTGCTTATCTCAGCCCAAAAATGCCATTTTGAGCCACGATTTTTTAAGGAAAGTGGGTGTCAGTTTTGTATGAAGGAAGGCATTGGGGCTCATGTATTTTGTGTTGGGCTCCTAAAACCCACTTTTAGAGACCTCACAAAGTCAGCAGCCACTTAGAATGTACTGGGAACAAGTTACAGGAAAATGTCACCAAAGTGCTTATCTCAGCCCAAAAATGCCATTTTGAGCCACGATTTTTTAAGGAAAGTGGGTGTCAGTTTTGTATGAAGGAAGGCATTGGGGCTCATGTATTTTGTGTTGGGCTCCTAAAACCCACTTTTAGAGACCTCACAAAGTCAGCAGCCACTTAGAATGTACTGGGAACAAGTTACAGGAAAATGTCACCAAAGTGCTTATCTCAGTCTAATAATGCTATTTTGACCCAAGATTTTTTTAAGAAAGTGGAAGTCAGTTTTGTCTGAAAGAAGGCATTAGGGCTCATGTATTTTGTGTTGGGCTCCTAAAACCCACTTTTAGAGACCTCACAAAGTCAGCAGCCACTTAGAATGTACTGGGAACAAGTTACAGGAAAATGTCACCAAAGTGCTTATCTCAGCCCAAAAATGCCATTTTGAGCCACGATTTTTTAAGGAAAGTGGGTGTCAGTTTTGTATGAAGGAAGGCATTGGGGCTCATGTATTTTGTGTTGGGCTCCTAAAACCCACTTTTAGAGACCTCACAAAGTCAGCAGCCACTTAGAATGTACTGGGAACAAGTTACAGGAAAATGTCACCAAAGTGCTTATCTCAGCCCAAAAATGCCATTTTGAGCCACGATTTTTTAAGGAAAGTGGGTGTCAGTTTTGTATGAAGGAAGGCATTGGGGCTCATGTATTTTGTGTTGGGCTCCTAAAACCCACTTTTAGAGACCTCACAAAGTCAGCAGCCACTTAGAATGTACTGGGAACAAGTTACAGGAAAATGTCACCAAAGTGCTTATCTCAGTCTAATAATGCTATTTTGACCCAAGATTTTTTTAAGAAAGTGGAAGTCAGTTTTGTCTGAAAGAAGGCATTAGGGCTCATGTATTTTGTGTTGGGCTCCTAAAACCCACTTTTAGAGACCTCACAAAGTCAACAGCCACTTAGAATGTACTGGGAACAAGTTACAGGAAAATGTCACCAAAGTGCTTATCTCAGCCCAAAAATGCCATTTTGAGCCACGATTTTTTAAGGAAAGTGGGTGTCAGTTTTGTATGAAGGAAGGCATTGGGGCTCATGTATTTTGTGTTGGGCTCCTAAAACCCACTTTTAGAGACCTCACAAAGTCAGCAGCCACTTAGAATGTACTGGGAACAAGTTACAGGAAAATGTCACCAAAGTGCTTATCTCAGTCTAATAATGCTATTTTGACCCAAGATTTTTTTAAGAAAGTGGAAGTCAGTTTTGTCTGAAAGAAGGCATTAGGGCTCATGTATTTTGTGTTGGGCTCCTAAAACCCACTTTTAGAGACCTCACAAAGTCAGCAGCCACTTAGAATGTACTGGGAACAAGTTACAGGAAAATGTCACCAAAGTGCTTATCTCAGCCCAAAAATGCCATTTTGAGCCACGATTTTTTAAGGAAAGTGGGTGTCAGTTTTGTATGAAGGAAGGCATTGGGGCTCATGTATTTTGTGTTGGGCTCCTAAAACCCACTTTTAGAGACCTCACAAAGTCAGCAGCCACTTAGAATGTACTGGGAACAAGTTACAGGAAAATGTCACCAAAGTGCTTATCTCAGCCCAAAAATGCCATTTTGAGCCACGATTTTTTAAGGAAAGTGGGTGTCAGTTTTGTATGAAGGAAGGCATTGGGGCTCATGTATTTTGTGTTGGGCTCCTAAAACCCACTTTTAGAGACCTCACAAAGTCAGCAGCCACTTAGAATGTACTGGGAACAAGTTACAGGAAAATGTCACCAAAGTGCTTATCTCAGTCTAATAATGCTATTTTGACCCAAGATTTTTTTAAGAAAGTGGAAGTCAGTTTTGTCTGAAAGAAGGCATTAGGGCTCATGTATTTTGTGTTGGGCTCCTAAAACCCACTTTTAGAGACCTCACAAAGTCAGCAGCCACTTAGAATGTACTGGGAACAAGTTACAGGAAAATGTCACCAAAGTGCTTATCTCAGCCCAAAAATGCCATTTTGAGCCACGATTTTTTAAGGAAAGTGGGTGTCAGTTTTGTATGAAGGAAGGCATTGGGGCTCATGTATTTTGTGTTGGGCTCCTAAAACCCACTTTTAGAGACCTCACAAAGTCAGCAGCCACTTAGAATGTACTGGGAACAAGTTACAGGAAAATGTCACCAAAGTGCTTATCTCAGTCTAATAATGCTATTTTGACCCAAGATTTTTTTAAGAAAGTGGAAGTCAGTTTTGTCTGAAAGAAGGCATTAGGGCTCATGTATTTTGTGTTGGGCTCCTAAAACCCACTTTTAGAGACCTCACAAAGTCAGCAGCCACTTAGAATGTACTGGGAACAAGTTACAGGAAAATGTCACCAAAGTGCTTATCTCAGCCCAAAAATGCCATTTTGAGCCACGATTTTTTAAGGAAAGTGGGTGTCAGTTTTGTATGAAGGAAGGCATTGGGGCTCATGTATTTTGTGTTGGGCTCCTAAAACCCACTTTTAGAGACCTCACAAAGTCAGCAGCCACTTAGAATGTACTGGGAACAAGTTACAGGAAAATGTCACCAAAGTGCTTATCTCAGCCCAAAAATGCCATTTTGAGCCACGATTTTTTAAGGAAAGTGGGTGTCAGTTTTGTATGAAGGAAGGCATTGGGGCTCATGTATTTTGTGTTGGGCTCCTAAAACCCACTTTTAGAGACCTCACAAAGTCAGCAGCCACTTAGAATGTACTGGGAACAAGTTACAGGAAAATGTCACCAAAGTGCTTATCTCAGTCTAATAATGCTATTTTGACCCAAGATTTTTTTAAGAAAGTGGAAGTCAGTTTTGTCTGAAAGAAGGCATTAGGGCTCATGTATTTTGTGTTGGGCTCCTAAAACCCACTTTTAGAGACCTCACAAAGTCAGCAGCCACTTAGAATGTACTGGGAACAAGTTACAGGAAAATGTCACCAAAGTGCTTATCTCAGCCCAAAAATGCCATTTTGAGCCACGATTTTTTAAGGAAAGTGGGTGTCAGTTTTGTATGAAGGAAGGCATTGGGGCTCATGTATTTTGTGTTGGGCTCCTAAAACCCACTTTTAGAGACCTCACAAAGTCAGCAGCCACTTAGAATGTACTGGGAACAAGTTACAGGAAAATGTCACCAAAGTGCTTATCTCAGTCTAATAATGCTATTTTGACCCAAGATTTTTTTAAGAAAGTGGAAGTCAGTTTTGTCTGAAAGAAGGCATTAGGGCTCATGTATTTTGTGTTGGGCTCCTAAAACCCACTTTTAGAGACCTCACAAAGTCAGCAGCCACTTAGAATGTACTGGGAACAAGTTACAGGAAAATGTCACCAAAGTGCTTATCTCAGCCCAAAAATGCCATTTTGAGCCACGATTTTTTAAGGAAAGTGGGTGTCAGTTTTGTATGAAGGAAGGCATTGGGGCTCATGTATTTTGTGTTGGGCTCCTAAAACCCACTTTTAGAGACCTCACAAAGTCAGCAGCCACTTAGAATGTACTGGGAACAAGTTACAGGAAAATGTCACCAAAGTGCTTATCTCAGTCTAATAATGCTATTTTGACCCAAGATTTTTTTAAGAAAGTGGAAGTCAGTTTTGTCTGAAAGAAGGCATTAGGGCTCATGTATTTTGTGTTGGGCTCCTAAAACCCACTTTTAGAGACCTCACAAAGTCAGCAGCCACTTAGAATGTACTGGGAACAAGTTACAGGAAAATGTCACCAAAGTGCTTATCTCAGCCCAAAAATGCCATTTTGAGCCACGATTTTTTAAGGAAAGTGGGTGTCAGTTTTGTATGAAGGAAGGCATTGGGGCTCATGTATTTTGTGTTGGGCTCCTAAAACCCACTTTTAGAGACCTCACAAAGTCAGCAGCCACTTAGAATGTACTGGGAACAAGTTACAGGAAAATGTCACCAAAGTGCTTATCTCAGTCTAAAAATGCTATTTTGACCCAAGATTTTTTTAAGAAAGTGGAAGTCAGTTTTGTCTGAAAGAAGGCATTAGGGCTCATGTATTTTGTGTTGGGCTCCTAAAACCCACTTTTAGAGACCTCACAAAGTCAGCAGCCACTTAGAATGTACTGGGAACAAGTTACAGGAAAATGTCACCAAAGTGCTTATCTCAGCCCAAAAATGCCATTTTGAGCCACGATTTTTTAAGGAAAGTGGGTGTCAGTTTTGTATGAAGGAAGGCATTGGGGCTCATGTATTTTGTGTTGGGCTCCTAAAACCCACTTTTAGAGACCTCACAAAGTCAGCAGCCACTTAGAATGTACTGGGAACAAGTTACAGGAAAATGTCACCAAAGTGCTTATCTCAGCCCAAAAATGCCATTTTGAGCCACGATTTTTTAAGGAAAGTGGGTGTCAGTTTTGTATGAAGGAAGGCATTGGGGCTCATGTATTTTGTGTTGGGCTCCTAAAACCCACTTTTAGAGACCTCACAAAGTCAGCAGCCACTTAGAATGTACTGGGAACAAGTTACAGGAAAATGTCACCAAAGTGCTTATCTCAGTCTAATAATGCTATTTTGACCCAAGATTTTTTTAAGAAAGTGGAAGTCAGTTTTGTCTGAAAGAAGGCATTAGGGCTCATGTATTTTGTGTTGGGCTCCTAAAACCCACTTTTAGAGACCTCACAAAGTCAGCAGCCACTTAGAATGTACTGGGAACAAGTTACAGGAAAATGTCACCAAAGTGCTTATCTCAGCCCAAAAATGCCATTTTGAGCCACGATTTTTTAAGGAAAGTGGGTGTCAGTTTTGTATGAAGGAAGGCATTGGGGCTCATGTATTTTGTGTTGGGCTCCTAAAACCCACTTTTAGAGACCTCACAAAGTCAGCAGCCACTTAGAATGTACTGGGAACAAGTTACAGGAAAATGTCACCAAAGTGCTTATCTCAGTCTAATAATGCTATTTTGACCCAAGATTTTTTTAAGAAAGTGGAAGTCAGTTTTGTCTGAAAGAAGGCATTAGGGCTCATGTATTTTGTGTTGGGCTCCTAAAACCCACTTTTAGAGACCTCACAAAGTCAGCAGCCACTTAGAATGTACTGGGAACAAGTTACAGGAAAATGTCACCAAAGTGCTTATCTCAGCCCAAAAATGCCATTTTGAGCCACGATTTTTTAAGGAAAGTGGGTGTCAGTTTTGTATGAAGGAAGGCATTGGGGCTCATGTATTTTGTGTTGGGCTCCTAAAACCCACTTTTAGAGACCTCACAAAGTCAGCAGCCACTTAGAATGTACTGGGAACAAGTTACAGGAAAATGTCACCAAAGTGCTTATCTCAGTCTAATAATGCTATTTTGACCCAAGATTTTTTTAAGAAAGTGGAAGTCAGTTTTGTCTGAAAGAAGGCATTAGGGCTCATGTATTTTGTGTTGGGCTCCTAAAACCCACTTTTAGAGACCTCACAAAGTCAGCAGCCACTTAGAATGTACTGGGAACAAGTTACAGGAAAATGTCACCAAAGTGCTTATCTCAGCCCAAAAATGCCATTTTGAGCCACGATTTTTTAAGGAAAGTGGGTGTCAGTTTTGTATGAAGGAAGGCATTGGGGCTCATGTATTTTGTGTTGGGCTCCTAAAACCCACTTTTAGAGACCTCACAAAGTCAGCAGCCACTTAGAATGTACTGGGAACAAGTTACAGGAAAATGTCACCAAAGTGCTTATCTCAGTCTAATAATGCTATTTTGACCCAAGATTTTTTTAAGAAAGTGGAAGTCAGTTTTGTCTGAAAGAAGGCATTAGGGCTCATGTATTTTGTGTTGGGCTCCTAAAACCCACTTTTAGAGACCTCACAAAGTCAGCAGCCACTTAGAATGTACTGGGAACAAGTTACAGGAAAATGTCACCAAAGTGCTTATCTCAGCCCAAAAATGCCATTTTGAGCCACGATTTTTTAAGGAAAGTGGGTGTCAGTTTTGTATGAAGGAAGGCATTGGGGCTCATGTATTTTGTGTTGGGCTCCTAAAACCCACTTTTAGAGACCTCACAAAGTCAGCAGCCACTTAGAATGTACTGGGAACAAGTTACAGGAAAATGTCACCAAAGTGCTTATCTCAGTCTAATAATGCTATTTTGACCCAAGATTTTTTTAAGAAAGTGGAAGTCAGTTTTGTCTGAAAGAAGGCATTAGGGCTCATGTATTTTGTGTTGGGCTCCTAAAACCCACTTTTAGAGACCTCACAAAGTCAGCAGCCACTTAGAATGTACTGGGAACAAGTTACAGGAAAATGTCACCAAAGTGCTTATCTCAGCCCAAAAATGCCATTTTGAGCCACGATTTTTTAAGGAAAGTGGGTGTCAGTTTTGTATGAAGGAAGGCATTGGGGCTCATGTATTTTGTGTTGGGCTCCTAAAACCCACTTTTAGAGACCTCACAAAGTCAGCAGCCACTTAGAATGTACTGGGAACAAGTTACAGGAAAATGTCACCAAAGTGCTTATCTCAGTCTAATAATGCTATTTTGACCCAAGATTTTTTTAAGAAAGTGGAAGTCAGTTTTGTCTGAAAGAAGGCATTAGGGCTCATGTATTTTGTGTTGGGCTCCTAAAACCCACTTTTAGAGACCTCACAAAGTCAGCAGCCACTTAGAATGTACTGGGAACAAGTTACAGGAAAATGTCACCAAAGTGCTTATCTCAGCCCAAAAATGCCATTTTGAGCCACGATTTTTTAAGGAAAGTGGGTGTCAGTTTTGTATGAAGGAAGGCATTGGGGCTCATGTATTTTGTGTTGGGCTCCTAAAACCCACTTTTAGAGACCTCACAAAGTCAGCAGCCACTTAGAATGTACTGGGAACAAGTTACAGGAAAATGTCACCAAAGTGCTTATCTCAGTCTAATAATGCTATTTTGACCCAAGATTTTTTTAAGAAAGTGGAAGTCAGTTTTGTCTGAAAGAAGGCATTAGGGCTCATGTATTTTGTGTTGGGCTCCTAAAACCCACTTTTAGAGACCTCACAAAGTCAGCAGCCACTTAGAATGTACTGGGAACAAGTTACAGGAAAATGTCACCAAAGTGCTTATCTCAGCCCAAAAATGCCATTTTGAGCCACGATTTTTTAAGGAAAGTGGGTGTCAGTTTTGTATGAAGGAAGGCATTGGGGCTCATGTATTTTGTGTTGGGCTCCTAAAACCCACTTTTAGAGACCTCACAAAGTCAGCAGCCACTTAGAATGTACTGGGAACAAGTTACAGGAAAATGTCACCAAAGTGCTTATCTCAGCCCAAAAATGCCATTTTGAGCCACGATTTTTTAAGGAAAGTGGGTGTCAGTTTTGTATGAAGGAAGGCATTGGGGCTCATGTATTTTGTGTTGGGCTCCTAAAACCCACTTTTAGAGACCTCACAAAGTCAGCAGCCACTTAGAATGTACTGGGAACAAGTTACAGGAAAATGTCACCAAAGTGCTTATCTCAGTCTAATAATGCTATTTTGACCCAAGATTTTTTTAAGAAAGTGGAAGTCAGTTTTGTCTGAAAGAAGGCATTAGGGCTCATGTATTTTGTGTTGGGCTCCTAAAACCCACTTTTAGAGACCTCACAAAGTCAGCAGCCACTTAGAATGTACTGGGAACAAGTTACAGGAAAATGTCACCAAAGTGCTTATCTCAGCCCAAAAATGCCATTTTGAGCCACGATTTTTTAAGGAAAGTGGGTGTCAGTTTTGTATGAAGGAAGGCATTGGGGCTCATGTATTTTGTGTTGGGCTCCTAAAACCCACTTTTAGAGACCTCACAAAGTCAGCAGCCACTTAGAATGTACTGGGAACAAGTTACAGGAAAATGTCACCAAAGTGCTTATCTCAGTCTAATAATGCTATTTTGACCCAAGATTTTTTTAAGAAAGTGGAAGTCAGTTTTGTCTGAAAGAAGGCATTAGGGCTCATGTATTTTGTGTTGGGCTCCTAAAACCCACTTTTAGAGACCTCACAAAGTCAGCAGCCACTTAGAATGTACTGGGAACAAGTTACAGGAAAATGTCACCAAAGTGCTTATCTCAGCCCAAAAATGCCATTTTGAGCCACGATTTTTTAAGGAAAGTGGGTGTCAGTTTTGTATGAAGGAAGGCATTGGGGCTCATGTATTTTGTGTTGGGCTCCTAAAACCCACTTTTAGAGACCTCACAAAGTCAGCAGCCACTTAGAATGTACTGGGAACAAGTTACAGGAAAATGTCACCAAAGTGCTTATCTCAGTCTAATAATGCTATTTTGACCCAAGATTTTTTTAAGAAAGTGGAAGTCAGTTTTGTCTGAAAGAAGGCATTAGGGCTCATGTATTTTGTGTTGGGCTCCTAAAACCCACTTTTAGAGACCTCACAAAGTCAGCAGCCACTTAGAATGTACTGGGAACAAGTTACAGGAAAATGTCACCAAAGTGCTTATCTCAGCCCAAAAATGCCATTTTGAGCCACGATTTTTTAAGGAAAGTGGGTGTCAGTTTTGTATGAAGGAAGGCATTGGGGCTCATGTATTTTGTGTTGGGCTCCTAAAACCCACTTTTAGAGACCTCACAAAGTCAGCAGCCACTTAGAATGTACTGGGAACAAGTTACAGGAAAATGTCACCAAAGTGCTTATCTCAGCCCAAAAATGCCATTTTGAGCCACGATTTTTTAAGGAAAGTGGGTGTCAGTTTTGTATGAAGGAAGGCATTGGGGCTCATGTATTTTGTGTTGGGCTCCTAAAACCCACTTTTAGAGACCTCACAAAGTCAGCAGCCACTTAGAATGTACTGGGAACAAGTTACAGGAAAATGTCACCAAAGTGCTTATCTCAGTCTAATAATGCTATTTTGACCCAAGATTTTTTTAAGAAAGTGGAAGTCAGTTTTGTCTGAAAGAAGGCATTAGGGCTCATGTATTTTGTGTTGGGCTCCTAAAACCCACTTTTAGAGACCTCACAAAGTCAGCAGCCACTTAGAATGTACTGGGAACAAGTTACAGGAAAATGTCACCAAAGTGCTTATCTCAGCCCAAAAATGCCATTTTGAGCCACGATTTTTTAAGGAAAGTGGGTGTCAGTTTTGTATGAAGGAAGGCATTGGGGCTCATGTATTTTGTGTTGGGCTCCTAAAACCCACTTTTAGAGACCTCACAAAGTCAGCAGCCACTTAGAATGTACTGGGAACAAGTTACAGGAAAATGTCACCAAAGTGCTTATCTCAGTCTAATAATGCTATTTTGACCCAAGATTTTTTTAAGAAAGTGGAAGTCAGTTTTGTCTGAAAGAAGGCATTAGGGCTCATGTATTTTGTGTTGGGCTCCTAAAACCCACTTTTAGAGACCTCACAAAGTCAGCAGCCACTTAGAATGTACTGGGAACAAGTTACAGGAAAATGTCACCAAAGTGCTTATCTCAGCCCAAAAATGCCATTTTGAGCCACGATTTTTTAAGGAAAGTGGGTGTCAGTTTTGTATGAAGGAAGGCATTGGGGCTCATGTATTTTGTGTTGGGCTCCTAAAACCCACTTTTAGAGACCTCACAAAGTCAGCAGCCACTTAGAATGTACTGGGAACAAGTTACAGGAAAATGTCACCAAAGTGCTTATCTCAGTCTAATAATGCTATTTTGACCCAAGATTTTTTTAAGAAAGTGGAAGTCAGTTTTGTCTGAAAGAAGGCATTAGGGCTCATGTATTTTGTGTTGGGCTCCTAAAACCCACTTTTAGAGACCTCACAAAGTCAGCAGCCACTTAGAATGTACTGGGAACAAGTTACAGGAAAATGTCACCAAAGTGCTTATCTCAGCCCAAAAATGCCATTTTGAGCCACGATTTTTTAAGGAAAGTGGGTGTCAGTTTTGTATGAAGGAAGGCATTGGGGCTCATGTATTTTGTGTTGGGCTCCTAAAACCCACTTTTAGAGACCTCACAAAGTCAGCAGCCACTTAGAATGTACTGGGAACAAGTTACAGGAAAATGTCACCAAAGTGCTTATCTCAGTCTAATAATGCTATTTTGACCCAAGATTTTTTTAAGAAAGTGGAAGTCAGTTTTGTCTGAAAGAAGGCATTAGGGCTCATGTATTTTGTGTTGGGCTCCTAAAACCCACTTTTAGAGACCTCACAAAGTCAGCAGCCACTTAGAATGTACTGGGAACAAGTTACAGGAAAATGTCACCAAAGTGCTTATCTCAGCCCAAAAATGCCATTTTGAGCCACGATTTTTTAAGGAAAGTGGGTGTCAGTTTTGTATGAAGGAAGGCATTGGGGCTCATGTATTTTGTGTTGGGCTCCTAAAACCCACTTTTAGAGACCTCACAAAGTCAGCAGCCACTTAGAATGTACTGGGAACAAGTTACAGGAAAATGTCACCAAAGTGCTTATCTCAGCCCAAAAATGCCATTTTGAGCCACGATTTTTTAAGGAAAGTGGGTGTCAGTTTTGTATGAAGGAAGGCATTGGGGCTCATGTATTTTGTGTTGGGCTCCTAAAACCCACTTTTAGAGACCTCACAAAGTCAGCAGCCACTTAGAATGTACTGGGAACAAGTTACAGGAAAATGTCACCAAAGTGCTTATCTCAGTCTAATAATGCTATTTTGACCCAAGATTTTTTTAAGAAAGTGGAAGTCAGTTTTGTCTGAAAGAAGGCATTAGGGCTCATGTATTTTGTGTTGGGCTCCTAAAACCCACTTTTAGAGACCTCACAAAGTCAGCAGCCACTTAGAATGTACTGGGAACAAGTTACAGGAAAATGTCACCAAAGTGCTTATCTCAGCCCAAAAATGCCATTTTGAGCCACGATTTTTTAAGGAAAGTGGGTGTCAGTTTTGTATGAAGGAAGGCATTGGGGCTCATGTATTTTGTGTTGGGCTCCTAAAACCCACTTTTAGAGACCTCACAAAGTCAGCAGCCACTTAGAATGTACTGGGAACAAGTTACAGGAAAATGTCACCAAAGTGCTTATCTCAGTCTAATAATGCTATTTTGACCCAAGATTTTTTTAAGAAAGTGGAAGTCAGTTTTGTCTGAAAGAAGGCATTAGGGCTCATGTATTTTGTGTTGGGCTCCTAAAACCCACTTTTAGAGACCTCACAAAGTCAGCAGCCACTTAGAATGTACTGGGAACAAGTTACAGGAAAATGTCACCAAAGTGCTTATCTCAGTCTAAAAATGCTATTTTGACCCAAGATTTTTTAAAGAAAGTGGGTGTCAGTTTTGTCTGAAAGAAGGCATTAGGGCTCATGTATTTTGTGTTGGGCTCCTAAAACCCACTTTTAGAGACCTCACAAAGTCAGCAGCCACTTAGAATGTACTGGGAACAAGTTACAGGAAAATGTCACCAAAGTGCTTATCTCAGTCTAATAATGCTATTTTGACCCAAGATTTTTTTAAGAAAGTGGAAGTCAGTTTTGTCTGAAAGAAGGCATTAGGGCTCATGTATTTTGTGTTGGGCTCCTAAAACCCACTTTTAGAGACCTCACAAAGTCAGCAGCCACTTAGAATGTACTGGGAACAAGTTACAGGAAAATGTCACCAAAGTGCTTATCTCAGCCCAAAAATGCCATTTTGAGCCACGATTTTTTAAGGAAAGTGGGTGTCAGTTTTGTATGAAGGAAGGCATTGGGGCTCATGTATTTTGTGTTGGGCTCCTAAAACCCACTTTTAGAGACCTCACAAAGTCAGCAGCCACTTAGAATGTACTGGGAACAAGTTACAGGAAAATGTCACCAAAGTGCTTATCTCAGTCTAATAATGCTATTTTGACCCAAGATTTTTTTAAGAAAGTGGAAGTCAGTTTTGTCTGAAAGAAGGCATTAGGGCTCATGTATTTTGTGTTGGGCTCCTAAAACCCACTTTTAGAGACCTCACAAAGTCAGCAGCCACTTAGAATGTACTGGGAACAAGTTACAGGAAAATGTCACCAAAGTGCTTATCTCAGCCCAAAAATGCCATTTTGAGCCACGATTTTTTAAGGAAAGTGGGTGTCAGTTTTGTATGAAGGAAGGCATTGGGGCTCATGTATTTTGTGTTGGGCTCCTAAAACCCACTTTTAGAGACCTCACAAAGTCAGCAGCCACTTAGAATGTACTGGGAACAAGTTACAGGAAAATGTCACCAAAGTGCTTATCTCAGTCTAATAATGCTATTTTGACCCAAGATTTTTTTAAGAAAGTGGAAGTCAGTTTTGTCTGAAAGAAGGCATTAGGGCTCATGTATTTTGTGTTGGGCTCCTAAAACCCAATTTTACAGACCTCACAAAGTCAGCAGCCACTTAAAATGTACTGGGAACAAGTTACAGGAAAATGTCACCAAAGTGCTTATCTCAGCCCAAAAATGCTATTTTGAACCACGATTTTTTAAAGAAAGTGGGTGTCAGTTCTGTCTGAAGGAAGGCATTAGGGCTCATGTATTTTGTGTTGGGCTCCTAAAACCCACTTTTAGAGACCTCACAAAGTCAGCAGCCACTTAGAATGTACTGGGAACAAGTTACAGGAAAATGTCACCAAAGTGCTTATCTCAGCCCAAAAATGCCATTTTGAGCCACGATTTTTTAAGGAAAGTGGGTGTCAGTTTTGTATGAAGGAAGGCATTGGGGCTCATGTATTTTGTGTTGGGCTCCTAAAACCCACTTTTAGAGACCTCACAAAGTCAGCAGCCACTTAGAATGTACTGGGAACAAGTTACAGGAAAATGTCACCAAAGTGCTTATCTCAGTCTAATAATGCTATTTTGACCCAAGATTTTTTTAAGAAAGTGGAAGTCAGTTTTGTCTGAAAGAAGGCATTAGGGCTCATGTATTTTGTGTTGGGCTCCTAAAACCCACTTTTAGAGACCTCACAAAGTCAGCAGCCACTTAGAATGTACTGGGAACAAGTTACAGGAAAATGTCACCAAAGTGCTTATCTCAGCCCAAAAATGCCATTTTGAGCCACGATTTTTTAAGGAAAGTGGGTGTCAGTTTTGTATGAAGGAAGGCATTGGGGCTCATGTATTTTGTGTTGGGCTCCTAAAACCCACTTTTAGAGACCTCACAAAGTCAGCAGCCACTTAGAATGTACTGGGAACAAGTTACAGGAAAATGTCACCAAAGTGCTTATCTCAGTCTAATAATGCTATTTTGACCCAAGATTTTTTTAAGAAAGTGGAAGTCAGTTTTGTCTGAAAGAAGGCATTAGGGCTCATGTATTTTGTGTTGGGCTCCTAAAACCCAATTTTACAGACCTCACAAAGTCAGCAGCCACTTAAAATGTACTGGGAACAAGTTACAGGAAAATGTCACCAAAGTGCTTATCTCAGCCCAAAAATGCTATTTTGAACCACGATTTTTTAAAGAAAGTGGGTGTCAGTTCTGTCTGAAGGAAGGCATTAGAAAGAAGGCATTAGGGCTCATGTATTTTGTGTTGGGCTCCTAAAACCCAATTTTACAGACCTCACAAAGTCAGCAGCCACTTAAAATGTACTGGGAACAAGTTACAGGAAAATGTCACCAAAGTGCTTATCTCAGCCCAAAAATGCTATTTTGAACCACGATTTTTTAAAGAAAGTGGGTGTCAGTTCTGTCTGAAGGAAGGCATTAGGGCTCATGTATTTTGTGTTGGGCTCCTAAAACCCACTTTTAGAGACCTCACAAAGTCAGCAGCCACTTAGAATGTACTGGGAACAAGTTACAGGAAAATGTCACCAAAGTGCTTATCTCAGCCCAAAAATGCCATTTTGAGCCACGATTTTTTAAGGAAAGTGGGTGTCAGTTTTGTATGAAGGAAGGCATTGGGGGGCTCATGTATTTTGTGTTGGGCTCCTAAAACCCACTTTTAGAGACCTCACAAAGTCAGCAGCCACTTAGAATGTACTGGGAACAAGTTACAGGAAAATGTCACCAAAGTGCTTATCTCAGTCTAATAATGCTATTTTGACCCAAGATTTTTTTAAGAAAGTGGAAGTCAGTTTTGTCTGAAAGAAGGCATTAGGGCTCATGTATTTTGTGTTGGGCTCCTAAAACCCACTTTTAGAGACCTCACAAAGTCAGCAGCCACTTAGAATGTACTGGGAACAAGTTACAGGAAAATGTCACCAAAGTGCTTATCTCAGCCCAAAAATGCCATTTTGAGCCACGATTTTTTAAGGAAAGTGGGTGTCAGTTTTGTATGAAGGAAGGCATTGGGGCTCATGTATTTTGTGTTGGGCTCCTAAAACCCACTTTTAGAGACCTCACAAAGTCAGCAGCCACTTAGAATGTACTGGGAACAAGTTACAGGAAAATGTCACCAAAGTGCTTATCTCAGCCCAAAAATGCCATTTTGAGCCACGATTTTTTAAGGAAAGTGGGTGTCAGTTTTGTATGAAGGAAGGCATTGGGGCTCATGTATTTTGTGTTGGGCTCCTAAAACCCACTTTTAGAGACCTCACAAAGTCAGCAGCCACTTAGAATGTACTGGGAACAAGTTACAGGAAAATGTCACCAAAGTGCTTATCTCAGTCTAATAATGCTATTTTGACCCAAGATTTTTTTAAGAAAGTGGAAGTCAGTTTTGTCTGAAAGAAGGCATTAGGGCTCATGTATTTTGTGTTGGGCTCCTAAAACCCACTTTTAGAGACCTCACAAAGTCAGCAGCCACTTAGAATGTACTGGGAACAAGTTACAGGAAAATGTCACCAAAGTGCTTATCTCAGCCCAAAAATGCCATTTTGAGCCACGATTTTTTAAGGAAAGTGGGTGTCAGTTTTGTATGAAGGAAGGCATTGGGGCTCATGTATTTTGTGTTGGGCTCCTAAAACCCACTTTTAGAGACCTCACAAAGTCAGCAGCCACTTAGAATGTACTGGGAACAAGTTACAGGAAAATGTCACCAAAGTGCTTATCTCAGTCTAATAATGCTATTTTGACCCAAGATTTTTTTAAGAAAGTGGAAGTCAGTTTTGTCTGAAAGAAGGCATTAGGGCTCATGTATTTTGTGTTGGGCTCCTAAAACCCACTTTTAGAGACCTCACAAAGTCAGCAGCCACTTAGAATGTACTGGGAACAAGTTACAGGAAAATGTCACCAAAGTGCTTATCTCAGCCCAAAAATGCCATTTTGAGCCACGATTTTTTAAGGAAAGTGGGTGTCAGTTTTGTATGAAGGAAGGCATTGGGGCTCATGTATTTTGTGTTGGGCTCCTAAAACCCACTTTTAGAGACCTCACAAAGTCAGCAGCCACTTAGAATGTACTGGGAACAAGTTACAGGAAAATGTCACCAAAGTGCTTATCTCAGTCTAATAATGCTATTTTGACCCAAGATTTTTTTAAGAAAGTGGAAGTCAGTTTTGTCTGAAAGAAGGCATTAGGGCTCATGTATTTTGTGTTGGGCTCCTAAAACCCAATTTTACAGACCTCACAAAGTCAGCAGCCACTTAAAATGTACTGGGAACAAGTTACAGGAAAATGTCACCAAAGTGCTTATCTCAGCCCAAAAATGCTATTTTGAACCACGATTTTTTAAAGAAAGTGGGTGTCAGTTCTGTCTGAAGGAAGGCATTAGGGCTCATGTATTTTGTGTTGGGCTCCTAAAACCCACTTTTAGAGACCTCACAAAGTCAGCAGCCACTTAGAATGTACTGGGAACAAGTTACAGGAAAATGTCACCAAAGTGCTTATCTCAGCCCAAAAATGCCATTTTGAGCCACGATTTTTTAAGGAAAGTGGGTGTCAGTTTTGTATGAAGGAAGGCATTGGGGCTCATGTATTTTGTGTTGGGCTCCTAAAACCCACTTTTAGAGACCTCACAAAGTCAGCAGCCACTTAGAATGTACTGGGAACAAGTTACAGGAAAATGTCACCAAAGTGCTTATCTCAGTCTAATAATGCTATTTTGACCCAAGATTTTTTTAAGAAAGTGGAAGTCAGTTTTGTCTGAAAGAAGGCATTAGGGCTCATGTATTTTGTGTTGGGCTCCTAAAACCCACTTTTAGAGACCTCACAAAGTCAGCAGCCACTTAGAATGTACTGGGAACAAGTTACAGGAAAATGTCACCAAAGTGCTTATCTCAGCCCAAAAATGCCATTTTGAGCCACGATTTTTTAAGGAAAGTGGGTGTCAGTTTTGTATGAAGGAAGGCATTGGGGCTCATGTATTTTGTGTTGGGCTCCTAAAACCCACTTTTAGAGACCTCACAAAGTCAGCAGCCACTTAGAATGTACTGGGAACAAGTTACAGGAAAATGTCACCAAAGTGCTTATCTCAGTCTAATAATGCTATTTTGACCCAAGATTTTTTTAAGAAAGTGGAAGTCAGTTTTGTCTGAAAGAAGGCATTAGGGCTCATGTATTTTGTGTTGGGCTCCTAAAACCCACTTTTAGAGACCTCACAAAGTCAGCAGCCACTTAGAATGTACTGGGAACAAGTTACAGGAAAATGTCACCAAAGTGCTTATCTCAGCCCAAAAATGCCATTTTGAGCCACGATTTTTTAAGGAAAGTGGGTGTCAGTTTTGTATGAAGGAAGGCATTGGGGCTCATGTATTTTGTGTTGGGCTCCTAAAACCCACTTTTAGAGACCTCACAAAGTCAGCAGCCACTTAGAATGTACTGGGAACAAGTTACAGGAAAATGTCACCAAAGTGCTTATCTCAGTCTAATAATGCTATTTTGACCCAAGATTTTTTTAAGAAAGTGGAAGTCAGTTTTGTCTGAAAGAAGGCATTAGGGCTCATGTATTTTGTGTTGGGCTCCTAAAACCCACTTTTAGAGACCTCACAAAGTCAGCAGCCACTTAGAATGTACTGGGAACAAGTTACAGGAAAATGTCACCAAAGTGCTTATCTCAGCCCAAAAATGCCATTTTGAGCCACGATTTTTTAAGGAAAGTGGGTGTCAGTTTTGTATGAAGGAAGGCATTGGGGCTCATGTATTTTGTGTTGGGCTCCTAAAACCCACTTTTAGAGACCTCACAAAGTCAGCAGCCACTTAGAATGTACTGGGAACAAGTTACAGGAAAATGTCACCAAAGTGCTTATCTCAGTCTAATAATGCTATTTTGACCCAAGATTTTTTTAAGAAAGTGGAAGTCAGTTTTGTCTGAAAGAAGGCATTAGGGCTCATGTATTTTGTGTTGGGCTCCTAAAACCCACTTTTAGAGACCTCACAAAGTCAGCAGCCACTTAGAATGTACTGGGAACAAGTTACAGGAAAATGTCACCAAAGTGCTTATCTCAGCCCAAAAATGCCATTTTGAGCCACGATTTTTTAAGGAAAGTGGGTGTCAGTTTTGTATGAAGGAAGGCATTGGGGCTCATGTATTTTGTGTTGGGCTCCTAAAACCCACTTTTAGAGACCTCACAAAGTCAGCAGCCACTTAGAATGTACTGGGAACAAGTTACAGGAAAATGTCACCAAAGTGCTTATCTCAGTCTAATAATGCTATTTTGACCCAAGATTTTTTTAAGAAAGTGGAAGTCAGTTTTGTCTGAAAGAAGGCATTAGGGCTCATGTATTTTGTGTTGGGCTCCTAAAACCCACTTTTAGAGACCTCACAAAGTCAGCAGCCACTTAGAATGTACTGGGAACAAGTTACAGGAAAATGTCACCAAAGTGCTTATCTCAGCCCAAAAATGCCATTTTGAGCCACGATTTTTTAAGGAAAGTGGGTGTCAGTTTTGTATGAAGGAAGGCATTGGGGCTCATGTATTTTGTGTTGGGCTCCTAAAACCCACTTTTAGAGACCTCACAAAGTCAGCAGCCACTTAGAATGTACTGGGAACAAGTTACAGGAAAATGTCACCAAAGTGCTTATCTCAGTCTAATAATGCTATTTTGACCCAAGATTTTTTTAAGAAAGTGGAAGTCAGTTTTGTCTGAAAGAAGGCATTAGGGCTCATGTATTTTGTGTTGGGCTCCTAAAACCCACTTTTAGAGACCTCACAAAGTCAGCAGCCACTTAGAATGTACTGGGAACAAGTTACAGGAAAATGTCACCAAAGTGCTTATCTCAGTCTAATAATGCTATTTTGACCCAAGATTTTTTTAAGAAAGTGGAAGTCAGTTTTGTCTGAAAGAAGGCATTAGGGCTCATGTATTTTGTGTTGGGCTCCTAAAACCCACTTTTAGAGACCTCACAAAGTCAGCAGCCACTTAGAATGTACTGGGAACAAGTTACAGGAAAATGTCACCAAAGTGCTTATCTCAGCCCAAAAATGCCATTTTGAGCCACGATTTTTTAAGGAAAGTGGGTGTCAGTTTTGTATGAAGGAAGGCATTGGGGCTCATGTATTTTGTGTTGGGCTCCTAAAACCCACTTTTAGAGACCTCACAAAGTCAGCAGCCACTTAGAATGTACTGGGAACAAGTTACAGGAAAATGTCACCAAAGTGCTTATCTCAGTCTAATAATGCTATTTTGACCCAAGATTTTTTTAAGAAAGTGGAAGTCAGTTTTGTCTGAAAGAAGGCATTAGGGCTCATGTATTTTGTGTTGGGCTCCTAAAACCCACTTTTAGAGACCTCACAAAGTCAGCAGCCACTTAGAATGTACTGGGAACAAGTTACAGGAAAATGTCACCAAAGTGCTTATCTCAGCCCAAAAATGCCATTTTGAGCCACGATTTTTTAAGGAAAGTGGGTGTCAGTTTTGTATGAAGGAAGGCATTGGGGCTCATGTATTTTGTGTTGGGCTCCTAAAACCCACTTTTAGAGACCTCACAAAGTCAGCAGCCACTTAGAATGTACTGGGAACAAGTTACAGGAAAATGTCACCAAAGTGCTTATCTCAGTCTAATAATGCTATTTTGACCCAAGATTTTTTTAAGAAAGTGGAAGTCAGTTTTGTCTGAAAGAAGGCATTAGGGCTCATGTATTTTGTGTTGGGCTCCTAAAACCCACTTTTAGAGACCTCACAAAGTCAGCAGCCACTTAGAATGTACTGGGAACAAGTTACAGGAAAATGTCACCAAAGTGCTTATCTCAGCCCAAAAATGCCATTTTGAGCCACGATTTTTTAAGGAAAGTGGGTGTCAGTTTTGTATGAAGGAAGGCATTGGGGCTCATGTATTTTGTGTTGGGCTCCTAAAACCCACTTTTAGAGACCTCACAAAGTCAGCAGCCACTTAGAATGTACTGGGAACAAGTTACAGGAAAATGTCACCAAAGTGCTTATCTCAGTCTAATAATGCTATTTTGACCCAAGATTTTTTTAAGAAAGTGGAAGTCAGTTTTTTCTGAAAGAAGGCATTAGGGCTCATGTATTTTGTGTTGGGCTCCTAAAACCCACTTTTAGAGACCTCACAAAGTCAGCAGCCACTTAGAATGTACTGGGAACAAGTTACAGGAAAATGTCACCAAAGTGCTTATCTCAGCCCAAAAATGCCATTTTGAGCCACGATTTTTTAAGGAAAGTGGGTGTCAGTTTTGTATGAAGGAAGGCATTGGGGCTCATGTATTTTGTGTTGGGCTCCTAAAACCCACTTTTAGAGACCTCACAAAGTCAGCAGCCACTTAGAATGTACTGGGAACAAGTTACAGGAAAATGTCACCAAAGTGCTTATCTCAGTCTAATAATGCTATTTTGACCCAAGATTTTTTTAAGAAAGTGGAAGTCAGTTTTGTCTGAAAGAAGGCATTAGGGCTCATGTATTTTGTGTTGGGCTCCTAAAACCCACTTTTAGAGACCTCACAAAGTCAGCAGCCACTTAGAATGTACTGGGAACAAGTTACAGGAAAATGTCACCAAAGTGCTTATCTCAGCCCAAAAATGCCATTTTGAGCCACGATTTTTTAAGGAAAGTGGGTGTCAGTTTTGTATGAAGGAAGGCATTGGGGCTCATGTATTTTGTGTTGGGCTCCTAAAACCCACTTTTAGAGACCTCACAAAGTCAGCAGCCACTTAGAATGTACTGGGAACAAGTTACAGGAAAATGTCACCAAAGTGCTTATCTCAGCCCAAAAATGCCATTTTGAGCCACGATTTTTTAAGGAAAGTGGGTGTCAGTTTTGTATGAAGGAAGGCATTGGGGCTCATGTATTTTGTGTTGGGCTCCTAAAACCCACTTTTAGAGACCTCACAAAGTCAGCAGCCACTTAGAATGTACTGGGAACAAGTTACAGGAAAATGTCACCAAAGTGCTTATCTCAGTCTAATAATGCTATTTTGACCCAAGATTTTTTTAAGAAAGTGGAAGTCAGTTTTGTCTGAAAGAAGGCATTAGGGCTCATGTATTTTGTGTTGGGCTCCTAAAACCCACTTTTAGAGACCTCACAAAGTCAGCAGCCACTTAGAATGTACTGGGAACAAGTTACAGGAAAATGTCACCAAAGTGCTTATCTCAGCCCAAAAATGCCATTTTGAGCCACGATTTTTTAAGGAAAGTGGGTGTCAGTTTTGTATGAAGGAAGGCATTGGGGCTCATGTATTTTGTGTTGGGCTCCTAAAACCCACTTTTAGAGACCTCACAAAGTCAGCAGCCACTTAGAATGTACTGGGAACAAGTTACAGGAAAATGTCACCAAAGTGCTTATCTCAGTCTAATAATGCTATTTTGACCCAAGATTTTTTTAAGAAAGTGGAAGTCAGTTTTGTCTGAAAGAAGGCATTAGGGCTCATGTATTTTGTGTTGGGCTCCTAAAACCCACTTTTAGAGACCTCACAAAGTCAGCAGCCACTTAGAATGTACTGGGAACAAGTTACAGGAAAATGTCACCAAAGTGCTTATCTCAGTCTAATAATGCTATTTTGACCCAAGATTTTTTTAAGAAAGTGGAAGTCAGTTTTGTCTGAAAGAAGGCATTAGGGCTCATGTATTTTGTGTTGGGCTCCTAAAACCCACTTTTAGAGACCTCACAAAGTCAGCAGCCACTTAGAATGTACTGGGAACAAGTTACAGGAAAATGTCACCAAAGTGCTTATCTCAGCCCAAAAATGCCATTTTGAGCCACGATTTTTTAAGGAAAGTGGGTGTCAGTTTTGTATGAAGGAAGGCATTGGGGCTCATGTATTTTGTGTTGGGCTCCTAAAACCCACTTTTAGAGACCTCACAAAGTCAGCAGCCACTTAGAATGTACTGGGAACAAGTTACAGGAAAATGTCACCAAAGTGCTTATCTCAGTCTAATAATGCTATTTTGACCCAAGATTTTTTTAAGAAAGTGGAAGTCAGTTTTGTCTGAAAGAAGGCATTAGGGCTCATGTATTTTGTGTTGGGCTCCTAAAACCCACTTTTAGAGACCTCACAAAGTCAGCAGCCACTTAGAATGTACTGGGAACAAGTTACAGGAAAATGTCACCAAAGTGCTTATCTCAGCCCAAAAATGCCATTTTGAGCCACGATTTTTTAAGGAAAGTGGGTGTCAGTTTTGTATGAAGGAAGGCATTGGGGCTCATGTATTTTGTGTTGGGCTCCTAAAACCCACTTTTAGAGACCTCACAAAGTCAGCAGCCACTTAGAATGTACTGGGAACAAGTTACAGGAAAATGTCACCAAAGTGCTTATCTCAGTCTAATAATGCTATTTTGACCCAAGATTTTTTTAAGAAAGTGGAAGTCAGTTTTGTCTGAAAGAAGGCATTAGGGCTCATGTATTTTGTGTT
Source organism: Gymnoscopelus braueri (assembly GCF_963280865.1). Classification (NCBI taxonomy): domain Eukaryota; kingdom Metazoa; phylum Chordata; class Actinopteri; order Myctophiformes; family Myctophidae; genus Gymnoscopelus; species Gymnoscopelus braueri. The sequence goes on along the minus strand of NW_027660711.1, from coordinate 15,231 downwards.
GGGCTCCTAAAACCCACTTTTAGAGACCTCACAAAGTCAGCAGCCACTTAGAATGTACTGGGAACAAGTTACAGGAAAATGTCACCAAAGTGCTTATCTCAGCCCAAAAATGCCATTTTGAGCCACGATTTTTTAAGGAAAGTGGGTGTCAGTTTTGTATGAAGGAAGGCATTGGGGCTCATGTATTTTGTGTTGGGCTCCTAAAACCCACTTTTAGAGACCTCACAAAGTCAGCAGCCACTTAGAATGTACTGGGAACAAGTTACAGGAAAATGTCACCAAAGTGCTTATCTCAGTCTAATAATGCCATTTTGAGCCACGATTTTTTTTAAGAAAGTGGAAGTCAGTTTTGTCTGAAAGAAGGCATTAGGGCTCATGTATTTTGTGTTGGGCTCCTAAAACCCACTTTTAGAGACCTCACAAAGTCAGCAGCCACTTAGAATGTACTGGGAACAAGTTACAGGAAAATGTCACCAAAGTGCTTATCTCAGCCCAAAAATGCCATTTTGAGCCACGATTTTTTAAGGAAAGTGGGTGTCAGTTTTGTATGAAGGAAGGCATTGGGGCTCATGTATTTTGTGTTGGGCTCCTAAAACCCACTTTTAGAGACCTCACAAAGTCAGCAGCCACTTAGAATGTACTGGGAACAAGTTACAGGAAAATGTCACCAAAGTGCTTATCTCAGCCCAAAAATGCCATTTTGAGCCACGATTTTTTAAGGAAAGTGGGTGTCAGTTTTGTATGAAGGAAGGCATTGGGGCTCATGTATTTTGTGTTGGGCTCCTAAAACCCACTTTTAGAGACCTCACAAAGTCAGCAGCCACTTAGAATGTACTGGGAACAAGTTACAGGAAAATGTCACCAAAGTGCTTATCTCAGTCTAATAATGCTATTTTGACCCAAGATTTTTTTAAGAAAGTGGAAGTCAGTTTTGTCTGAAAGAAGGCATTAGGGCTCATGTATTTTGTGTTGGGCTCCTAAAACCCACTTTTAGAGACCTCACAAAGTCAGCAGCCACTTAGAATGTACTGGGAACAAGTTACAGGAAAATGTCACCAAAGTGCTTATCTCAGCCCAAAAATGCCATTTTGAGCCACGATTTTTTAAGGAAAGTGGGTGTCAGTTTTGTATGAAGGAAGGCATTGGGGCTCATGTATTTTGTGTTGGGCTCCTAAAACCCACTTTTAGAGACCTCACAAAGTCAGCAGCCACTTAGAATGTACTGGGAACAAGTTACAGGAAAATGTCACCAAAGTGCTTATCTCAGTCTAATAATGCTATTTTGACCCAAGATTTTTTTAAGAAAGTGGAAGTCAGTTTTGTCTGAAAGAAGGCATTAGGGCTCATGTATTTTGTGTTGGGCTCCTAAAACCCACTTTTAGAGACCTCACAAAGTCAGCAGCCACTTAGAATGTACTGGGAACAAGTTACAGGAAAATGTCACCAAAGTGCTTATCTCAGCCCAAAAATGCCATTTTGAGCCACGATTTTTTAAGGAAAGTGGGTGTCAGTTTTGTATGAAGGAAGGCATTGGGGCTCATGTATTTTGTGTTGGGCTCCTAAAACCCACTTTTAGAGACCTCACAAAGTCAGCAGCCACTTAGAATGTACTGGGAACAAGTTACAGGAAAATGTCACCAAAGTGCTTATCTCAGTCTAATAATGCTATTTTGACCCAAGATTTTTTTAAGAAAGTGGAAGTCAGTTTTGTCTGAAAGAAGGCATTAGGGCTCATGTATTTTGTGTTGGGCTCCTAAAACCCACTTTTAGAGACCTCACAAAGTCAGCAGCCACTTAGAATGTACTGGGAACAAGTTACAGGAAAATGTCACCAAAGTGCTTATCTCAGCCCAAAAATGCCATTTTGAGCCACGATTTTTTAAGGAAAGTGGGTGTCAGTTTTGTATGAAGGAAGGCATTGGGGCTCATGTATTTTGTGTTGGGCTCCTAAAACCCACTTTTAGAGACCTCACAAAGTCAGCAGCCACTTAGAATGTACTGGGAACAAGTTACAGGAAAATTCCACCAAAGTGCTTATCTCAGCCCAAAAATGCCATTTTGAGCCACGATTTTTTAAGGAAAGTGGGTGTCAGTTTTGTATGAAGGAAGGCATTGGGGCTCATGTATTTTGTGTTGGGCTCCTAAAACCCACTTTTAGAGACCTCACAAAGTCAGCAGCCACTTAGAATGTACTGGGAACAAGTTACAGGAAAATGTCACCAAAGTGCTTATCTCAGTCTAATAATGCTATTTTGACCCAAGATTTTTTTAAGAAAGTGGAAGTCAGTTTTGTCTGAAAGAAGGCATTAGGGCTCATGTATTTTGTGTTGGGCTCCTAAAACCCACTTTTAGAGACCTCACAAAGTCAGCAGCCACTTAGAATGTACTGGGAACAAGTTACAGGAAAATGTCACCAAAGTGCTTATCTCAGCCCAAAAATGCCATTTTGAGCCACGATTTTTTAAGGAAAGTGGGTGTCAGTTTTGTATGAAGGAAGGCATTGGGGCTCATGTATTTTGTGTTGGGCTCCTAAAACCCACTTTTAGAGACCTCACAAAGTCAGCAGCCACTTAGAATGTACTGGGAACAAGTTACAGGAAAATGTCACCAAAGTGCTTATCTCAGTCTAATAATGCTATTTTGACCCAAGATTTTTTTAAGAAAGTGGAAGTCAGTTTTGTCTGAAAGAAGGCATTAGGGCTCATGTATTTTGTGTTGGGCTCCTAAAACCCACTTTTAGAGACCTCACAAAGTCAGCAGCCACTTAGAATGTACTGGGAACAAGTTACAGGAAAATGTCACCAAAGTGCTTATCTCAGTCTAAAAATGCTATTTTGACCCAAGATTTTTTAAAGAAAGTGGGTGTCAGTTTTGTCTGAAAGAAGGCATTAGGGCTCATGTATTTTGTGTTGGGCTCCTAAAACCCACTTTTAGAGACCTCACAAAGTCAGCAGCCACTTAGAATGTACTGGGAACAAGTTACAGGAAAATGTCACCAAAGTGCTTATCTCAGTCTAATAATGCTATTTTGACCCAAGATTTTTTTAAGAAAGTGGAAGTCAGTTTTGTCTGAAAGAAGGCATTAGGGCTCATGTATTTTGTGTTGGGCTCCTAAAACCCACTTTTAGAGACCTCACAAAGTCAGCAGCCACTTAGAATGTACTGGGAACAAGTTACAGGAAAATGTCACCAAAGTGCTTATCTCAGCCCAAAAATGCCATTTTGAGCCACGATTTTTTAAGGAAAGTGGGTGTCAGTTTTGTATGAAGGAAGGCATTGGGGCTCATGTATTTTGTGTTGGGCTCCTAAAACCCACTTTTAGAGACCTCACAAAGTCAGCAGCCACTTAGAATGTACTGGGAACAAGTTACAGGAAAATGTCACCAAAGTGCTTATCTCAGTCTAATAATGCTATTTTGACCCAAGATTTTTTTAAGAAAGTGGAAGTCAGTTTTGTCTGAAAGAAGGCATTAGGGCTCATGTATTTTGTGTTGGGCTCCTAAAACCCACTTTTAGAGACCTCACAAAGTCAGCAGCCACTTAGAATGTACTGGGAACAAGTTACAGGAAAATGTCACCAAAGTGCTTATCTCAGCCCAAAAATGCCATTTTGAGCCACGATTTTTTAAGGAAAGTGGGTGTCAGTTTTGTATGAAGGAAGGCATTGGGGCTCATGTATTTTGTGTTGGGCTCCTAAAACCCACTTTTAGAGACCTCACAAAGTCAGCAGCCACTTAGAATGTACTGGGAACAAGTTACAGGAAAATGTCACCAAAGTGCTTATCTCAGTCTAATAATGCTATTTTGACCCAAGATTTTTTTAAGAAAGTGGAAGTCAGTTTTGTCTGAAAGAAGGCATTAGGGCTCATGTATTTTGTGTTGGGCTCCTAAAACCCAATTTTACAGACCTCACAAAGTCAGCAGCCACTTAAAATGTACTGGGAACAAGTTACAGGAAAATGTCACCAAAGTGCTTATCTCAGCCCAAAAATGCTATTTTGAACCACGATTTTTTAAAGAAAGTGGGTGTCAGTTCTGTCTGAAGGAAGGCATTAGGGCTCATGTATTTTGTGTTGGGCTCCTAAAACCCACTTTTAGAGACCTCACAAAGTCAGCAGCCACTTAGAATGTACTGGGAACAAGTTACAGGAAAATGTCACCAAAGTGCTTATCTCAGCCCAAAAATGCCATTTTGAGCCACGATTTTTTAAGGAAAGTGGGTGTCAGTTTTGTATGAAGGAAGGCATTGGGGCTCATGTATTTTGTGTTGGGCTCCTAAAACCCACTTTTAGAGACCTCACAAAGTCAGCAGCCACTTAGAATGTACTGGGAACAAGTTACAGGAAAATGTCACCAAAGTGCTTATCTCAGTCTAATAATGCTATTTTGACCCAAGATTTTTTTAAGAAAGTGGAAGTCAGTTTTGTCTGAAAGAAGGCATTAGGGCTCATGTATTTTGTGTTGGGCTCCTAAAACCCACTTTTAGAGACCTCACAAAGTCAGCAGCCACTTAGAATGTACTGGGAACAAGTTACAGGAAAATGTCACCAAAGTGCTTATCTCAGCCCAAAAATGCCATTTTGAGCCACGATTTTTTAAGGAAAGTGGGTGTCAGTTTTGTATGAAGGAAGGCATTGGGGCTCATGTATTTTGTGTTGGGCTCCTAAAACCCACTTTTAGAGACCTCACAAAGTCAGCAGCCACTTAGAATGTACTGGGAACAAGTTACAGGAAAATGTCACCAAAGTGCTTATCTCAGTCTAATAATGCTATTTTGACCCAAGATTTTTTTAAGAAAGTGGAAGTCAGTTTTGTCTGAAAGAAGGCATTAGGGCTCATGTATTTTGTGTTGGGCTCCTAAAACCCACTTTTAGAGACCTCACAAAGTCAGCAGCCACTTAGAATGTACTGGGAACAAGTTACAGGAAAATGTCACCAAAGTGCTTATCTCAGCCCAAAAATGCCATTTTGAGCCACGATTTTTTAAGGAAAGTGGGTGTCAGTTTTGTATGAAGGAAGGCATTGGGGCTCATGTATTTTGTGTTGGGCTCCTAAAACCCACTTTTAGAGACCTCACAAAGTCAGCAGCCACTTAGAATGTACTGGGAACAAGTTACAGGAAAATGTCACCAAAGTGCTTATCTCAGTCTAATAATGCTATTTTGACCCAAGATTTTTTTAAGAAAGTGGAAGTCAGTTTTGTCTGAAAGAAGGCATTAGGGCTCATGTATTTTGTGTTGGGCTCCTAAAACCCACTTTTAGAGACCTCACAAAGTCAGCAGCCACTTAGAATGTACTGGGAACAAGTTACAGGAAAATGTCACCAAAGTGCTTATCTCAGCCCAAAAATGCCATTTTGAGCCACGATTTTTTAAGGAAAGTGGGTGTCAGTTTTGTATGAAGGAAGGCATTGGGGCTCATGTATTTTGTGTTGGGCTCCTAAAACCCACTTTTAGAGACCTCACAAAGTCAGCAGCCACTTAGAATGTACTGGGAACAAGTTACAGGAAAATGTCACCAAAGTGCTTATCTCAGTCTAATAATGCTATTTTGACCCAAGATTTTTTTAAGAAAGTGGAAGTCAGTTTTGTCTGAAAGAAGGCATTAGGGCTCATGTATTTTGTGTTGGGCTCCTAAAACCCAATTTTACAGACCTCACAAAGTCAGCAGCCACTTAAAATGTACTGGGAACAAGTTACAGGAAAATGTCACCAAAGTGCTTATCTCAGCCCAAAAATGCTATTTTGAACCACGATTTTTTAAAGAAAGTGGGTGTCAGTTCTGTCTGAAGGAAGGCATTAGGGCTCATGTATTTTGTGTTGGGCTCCTAAAACCCACTTTTAGAGACCTCACAAAGTCAGCAGCCACTTAGAATGTACTGGGAACAAGTTACAGGAAAATGTCACCAAAGTGCTTATCTCAGCCCAAAAATGCCATTTTGAGCCACGATTTTTTAAGGAAAGTGGGTGTCAGTTTTGTATGAAGGAAGGCATTGGGGCTCATGTATTTTGTGTTGGGCTCCTAAAACCCACTTTTAGAGACCTCACAAAGTCAGCAGCCACTTAGAATGTACTGGGAACAAGTTACAGGAAAATGTCACCAAAGTGCTTATCTCAGTCTAATAATGCTATTTTGACCCAAGATTTTTTTAAGAAAGTGGAAGTCAGTTTTGTCTGAAAGAAGGCATTAGGGCTCATGTATTTTGTGTTGGGCTCCTAAAACCCACTTTTAGAGACCTCACAAAGTCAGCAGCCACTTAGAATGTACTGGGAACAAGTTACAGGAAAATGTCACCAAAGTGCTTATCTCAGCCCAAAAATGCCATTTTGAGCCACGATTTTTTAAGGAAAGTGGGTGTCAGTTTTGTATGAAGGAAGGCATTGGGGCTCATGTATTTTGTGTTGGGCTCCTAAAACCCACTTTTAGAGACCTCACAAAGTCAGCAGCCACTTAGAATGTACTGGGAACAAGTTACAGGAAAATGTCACCAAAGTGCTTATCTCAGTCTAATAATGCTATTTTGACCCAAGATTTTTTTAAGAAAGTGGAAGTCAGTTTTGTCTGAAAGAAGGCATTAGGGCTCATGTATTTTGTGTTGGGCTCCTAAAACCCACTTTTAGAGACCTCACAAAGTCAGCAGCCACTTAGAATGTACTGGGAACAAGTTACAGGAAAATGTCACCAAAGTGCTTATCTCAGCCCAAAAATGCCATTTTGAGCCACGATTTTTTAAGGAAAGTGGGTGTCAGTTTTGTATGAAGGAAGGCATTGGGGCTCATGTATTTTGTGTTGGGCTCCTAAAACCCACTTTTAGAGACCTCACAAAGTCAGCAGCCACTTAGAATGTACTGGGAACAAGTTACAGGAAAATGTCACCAAAGTGCTTATCTCAGCCCAAAAATGCCATTTTGAGCCACGATTTTTTAAGGAAAGTGGGTGTCAGTTTTGTATGAAGGAAGGCATTGGGGCTCATGTATTTTGTGTTGGGCTCCTAAAACCCACTTTTAGAGACCTCACAAAGTCAGCAGCCACTTAGAATGTACTGGGAACAAGTTACAGGAAAATGTCACCAAAGTGCTTATCTCAGCCCAAAAATGCCATTTTGAGCCACGATTTTTTAAGGAAAGTGGGTGTCAGTTTTGTATGAAGGAAGGCATTGGGGCTCATGTATTTTGTGTTGGGCTCCTAAAACCCACTTTTAGAGACCTCACAAAGTCAGCAGCCACTTAGAATGTACTGGGAACAAGTTACAGGAAAATGTCACCAAAGTGCTTATCTCAGTCTAATAATGCTATTTTGACCCAAGATTTTTTTAAGAAAGTGGAAGTCAGTTTTGTCTGAAAGAAGGCATTAGGGCTCATGTATTTTGTGTTGGGCTCCTAAAACCCAATTTTACAGACCTCACAAAGTCAGCAGCCACTTAAAATGTACTGGGAACAAGTTACAGGAAAATGTCACCAAAGTGCTTATCTCAGCCCAAAAATGCTATTTTGAACCACGATTTTTTAAAGAAAGTGGGTGTCAGTTCTGTCTGAAGGAAGGCATTAGGGCTCATGTATTTTGTGTTGGGCTCCTAAAACCCACTTTTAGAGACCTCACAAAGTCAGCAGCCACTTAGAATGTACTGGGAACAAGTTACAGGAAAATGTCACCAAAGTGCTTATCTCAGCCCAAAAATGCCATTTTGAGCCACGATTTTTTAAGGAAAGTGGGTGTCAGTTTTGTATGAAGGAAGGCATTGGGGCTCATGTATTTTGTGTTGGGCTCCTAAAACCCACTTTTAGAGACCTCACAAAGTCAGCAGCCACTTAGAATGTACTGGGAACAAGTTACAGGAAAATGTCACCAAAGTGCTTATCTCAGTCTAATAATGCTATTTTGACCCAAGATTTTTTTAAGAAAGTGGAAGTCAGTTTTGTCTGAAAGAAGGCATTAGGGCTCATGTATTTTGTGTTGGGCTCCTAAAACCCACTTTTAGAGACCTCACAAAGTCAGCAGCCACTTAGAATGTACTGGGAACAAGTTACAGGAAAATGTCACCAAAGTGCTTATCTCAGCCCAAAAATGCCATTTTGAGCCACGATTTTTTAAGGAAAGTGGGTGTCAGTTTTGTATGAAGGAAGGCATTGGGGCTCATGTATTTTGTGTTGGGCTCCTAAAACCCACTTTTAGAGACCTCACAAAGTCAGCAGCCACTTAGAATGTACTGGGAACAAGTTACAGGAAAATGTCACCAAAGTGCTTATCTCAGTCTAATAATGCTATTTTGACCCAAGATTTTTTTAAGAAAGTGGAAGTCAGTTTTGTCTGAAAGAAGGCATTAGGGCTCATGTATTTTGTGTTGGGCTCCTAAAACCCACTTTTAGAGACCTCACAAAGTCAGCAGCCACTTAGAATGTACTGGGAACAAGTTACAGGAAAATGTCACCAAAGTGCTTATCTCAGCCCAAAAATGCCATTTTGAGCCACGATTTTTTAAGGAAAGTGGGTGTCAGTTTTGTATGAAGGAAGGCATTGGGGCTCATGTATTTTGTGTTGGGCTCCTAAAACCCACTTTTAGAGACCTCACAAAGTCAGCAGCCACTTAGAATGTACTGGGAACAAGTTACAGGAAAATGTCACCAAAGTGCTTATCTCAGCCCAAAAATGCCATTTTGAGCCACGATTTTTTAAGGAAAGTGGGTGTCAGTTTTGTATGAAGGAAGGCATTGGGGCTCATGTATTTTGTGTTGGGCTCCTAAAACCCACTTTTAGAGACCTCACAAAGTCAGCAGCCACTTAGAATGTACTGGGAACAAGTTACAGGAAAATGTCACCAAAGTGCTTATCTCAGTCTAATAATGCTATTTTGACCCAAGATTTTTTTAAGAAAGTGGAAGTCAGTTTTGTCTGAAAGAAGGCATTAGGGCTCATGTATTTTGTGTTGGGCTCCTAAAACCCACTTTTAGAGACCTCACAAAGTCAGCAGCCACTTAGAATGTACTGGGAACAAGTTACAGGAAAATGTCACCAAAGTGCTTATCTCAGCCCAAAAATGCCATTTTGAGCCACGATTTTTTAAGGAAAGTGGGTGTCAGTTTTGTATGAAGGAAGGCATTGGGGCTCATGTATTTTGTGTTGGGCTCCTAAAACCCACTTTTAGAGACCTCACAAAGTCAGCAGCCACTTAGAATGTACTGGGAACAAGTTACAGGAAAATGTCACCAAAGTGCTTATCTCAGTCTAATAATGCTATTTTGACCCAAGATTTTTTTAAGAAAGTGGAAGTCAGTTTTGTCTGAAAGAAGGCATTAGGGCTCATGTATTTTGTGTTGGGCTCCTAAAACCCACTTTTAGAGACCTCACAAAGTCAGCAGCCACTTAGAATGTACTGGGAACAAGTTACAGGAAAATGTCACCAAAGTGCTTATCTCAGCCCAAAAATGCCATTTTGAGCCACGATTTTTTAAGGAAAGTGGGTGTCAGTTTTGTATGAAGGAAGGCATTGGGGCTCATGTATTTTGTGTTGGGCTCCTAAAACCCACTTTTAGAGACCTCACAAAGTCAGCAGCCACTTAGAATGTACTGGGAACAAGTTACAGGAAAATGTCACCAAAGTGCTTATCTCAGTCTAATAATGCTATTTTGACCCAAGATTTTTTTAAGAAAGTGGAAGTCAGTTTTGTCTGAAAGAAGGCATTAGGGCTCATGTATTTTGTGTTGGGCTCCTAAAACCCACTTTTAGAGACCTCACAAAGTCAGCAGCCACTTAGAATGTACTGGGAACAAGTTACAGGAAAATGTCACCAAAGTGCTTATCTCAGCCCAAAAATGCCATTTTGAGCCACGATTTTTTAAGGAAAGTGGGTGTCAGTTTTGTATGAAGGAAGGCATTGGGGCTCATGTATTTTGTGTTGGGCTCCTAAAACCCACTTTTAGAGACCTCACAAAGTCAGCAGCCACTTAGAATGTACTGGGAACAAGTTACAGGAAAATGTCACCAAAGTGCTTATCTCAGTCTAATAATGCTATTTTGACCCAAGATTTTTTTAAGAAAGTGGAAGTCAGTTTTGTCTGAAAGAAGGCATTAGGGCTCATGTATTTTGTGTTGGGCTCCTAAAACCCACTTTTAGAGACCTCACAAAGTCAGCAGCCACTTAGAATGTACTGGGAACAAGTTACAGGAAAATGTCACCAAAGTGCTTATCTCAGCCCAAAAATGCCATTTTGAGCCACGATTTTTTAAGGAAAGTGGGTGTCAGTTTTGTATGAAGGAAGGCATTGGGGCTCATGTATTTTGTGTTGGGCTCCTAAAACCCACTTTTAGAGACCTCACAAAGTCAGCAGCCACTTAGAATGTACTGGGAACAAGTTACAGGAAAATGTCACCAAAGTGCTTATCTCAGCCCAAAAATGCCATTTTGAGCCACGATTTTTTAAGGAAAGTGGGTGTCAGTTTTGTATGAAGGAAGGCATTGGGGCTCATGTATTTTGTGTTGGGCTCCTAAAACCCACTTTTAGAGACCTCACAAAGTCAGCAGCCACTTAGAATGTACTGGGAACAAGTTACAGGAAAATGTCACCAAAGTGCTTATCTCAGTCTAATAATGCTATTTTGACCCAAGATTTTTTTAAGAAAGTGGAAGTCAGTTTTGTCTGAAAGAAGGCATTAGGGCTCATGTATTTTGTGTTGGGCTCCTAAAACCCACTTTTAGAGACCTCACAAAGTCAGCAGCCACTTAGAATGTACTGGGAACAAGTTACAGGAAAATGTCACCAAAGTGCTTATCTCAGCCCAAAAATGCCATTTTGAGCCACGATTTTTTAAGGAAAGTGGGTGTCAGTTTTGTATGAAGGAAGGCATTGGGGCTCATGTATTTTGTGTTGGGCTCCTAAAACCCACTTTTAGAGACCTCACAAAGTCAGCAGCCACTTAGAATGTACTGGGAACAAGTTACAGGAAAATGTCACCAAAGTGCTTATCTCAGTCTAATAATGCTATTTTGACCCAAGATTTTTTTAAGAAAGTGGAAGTCAGTTTTGTCTGAAAGAAGGCATTAGGGCTCATGTATTTTGTGTTGGGCTCCTAAAACCCACTTTTAGAGACCTCACAAAGTCAGCAGCCACTTAGAATGTACTGGGAACAAGTTACAGGAAAATGTCACCAAAGTGCTTATCTCAGCCCAAAAATGCCATTTTGAGCCACGATTTTTTAAGGAAAGTGGGTGTCAGTTTTGTATGAAGGAAGGCATTGGGGCTCATGTATTTTGTGTTGGGCTCCTAAAACCCACTTTTAGAGACCTCACAAAGTCAGCAGCCACTTAGAATGTACTGGGAACAAGTTACAGGAAAATGTCACCAAAGTGCTTATCTCAGTCTAATAATGCTATTTTGACCCAAGATTTTTTTAAGAAAGTGGAAGTCAGTTTTGTCTGAAAGAAGGCATTAGGGCTCATGTATTTTGTGTTGGGCTCCTAAAACCCACTTTTAGAGACCTCACAAAGTCAGCAGCCACTTAGAATGTACTGGGAACAAGTTACAGGAAAATGTCACCAAAGTGCTTATCTCAGCCCAAAAATGCCATTTTGAGCCACGATTTTTTAAGGAAAGTGGGTGTCAGTTTTGTATGAAGGAAGGCATTGGGGCTCATGTATTTTGTGTTGGGCTCCTAAAACCCACTTTTAGAGACCTCACAAAGTCAGCAGCCACTTAGAATGTACTGGGAACAAGTTACAGGAAAATGTCACCAAAGTGCTTATCTCAGTCTAATAATGCTATTTTGACCCAAGATTTTTTTAAGAAAGTGGAAGTCAGTTTTGTCTGAAAGAAGGCATTAGGGCTCATGTATTTTGTGTTGGGCTCCTAAAACCCACTTTTAGAGACCTCACAAAGTCAGCAGCCACTTAGAATGTACTGGGAACAAGTTACAGGAAAATGTCACCAAAGTGCTTATCTCAGCCCAAAAATGCCATTTTGAGCCACGATTTTTTAAGGAAAGTGGGTGTCAGTTTTGTATGAAGGAAGGCATTGGGGCTCATGTATTTTGTGTTGGGCTCCTAAAACCCACTTTTAGAGACCTCACAAAGTCAGCAGCCACTTAGAATGTACTGGGAACAAGTTACAGGAAAATGTCACCAAAGTGCTTATCTCAGCCCAAAAATGCCATTTTGAGCCACGATTTTTTAAGGAAAGTGGGTGTCAGTTTTGTATGAAGGAAGGCATTGGGGCTCATGTATTTTGTGTTGGGCTCCTAAAACCCACTTTTAGAGACCTCACAAAGTCAGCAGCCACTTAGAATGTACTGGAACAAGTTACAGGAAAATGTCACCAAAGTGCTTATCTCAGTCTAATAATGCTATTTTGACCCAAGATTTTTTTAAGAAAGTGGAAGTCAGTTTTGTCTGAAAGAAGGCATTAGGGCTCATGTATTTTGTGTTGGGCTCCTAAAACCCACTTTTAGAGACCTCACAAAGTCAGCAGCCACTTAGAATGTACTGGGAACAAGTTACAGGAAAATGTCACCAAAGTGCTTATCTCAGCCCAAAAATGCCATTTTGAGCCACGATTTTTTAAGGAAAGTGGGTGTCAGTTTTGTATGAAGGAAGGCATTGGGGCTCATGTATTTTGTGTTGGGCTCCTAAAACCCACTTTTAGAGACCTCACAAAGTCAGCAGCCACTTAGAATGTACTGGGAACAAGTTACAGGAAAATGTCACCAAAGTGCTTATCTCAGTCTAATAATGCTATTTTGACCCAAGATTTTTTTAAGAAAGTGGAAGTCAGTTTTGTCTGAAAGAAGGCATTAGGGCTCATGTATTTTGTGTTGGGCTCCTAAAACCCACTTTTAGAGACCTCACAAAGTCAGCAGCCACTTAGAATGTACTGGGAACAAGTTACAGGAAAATGTCACCAAAGTGCTTATCTCAGCCCAAAAATGCCATTTTGAGCCACGATTTTTTAAGGAAAGTGGGTGTCAGTTTTGTATGAAGGAAGGCATTGGGGCTCATGTATTTTGTGTTGGGCTCCTAAAACCCACTTTTAGAGACCTCACAAAGTCAGCAGCCACTTAGAATGTACTGGGAACAAGTTACAGGAAAATGTCACCAAAGTGCTTATCTCAGTCTAATAATGCTATTTTGACCCAAGATTTTTTTAAGAAAGTGGAAGTCAGTTTTGTCTGAAAGAAGGCATTAGGGCTCATGTATTTTGTGTTGGGCTCCTAAAACCCACTTTTAGAGACCTCACAAAGTCAGCAGCCACTTAGAATGTACTGGGAACAAGTTACAGGAAAATGTCACCAAAGTGCTTATCTCAGCCCAAAAATGCCATTTTGAGCCACGATTTTTTAAGGAAAGTGGGTGTCAGTTTTGTATGAAGGAAGGCATTGGGGCTCATGTATTTTGTGTTGGGCTCCTAAAACCCACTTTTAGAGACCTCACAAAGTCAGCAGCCACTTAGAATGTACTGGGAACAAGTTACAGGAAAATGTCACCAAAGTGCTTATCTCAGCCCAAAAATGCCATTTTGAGCCACGATTTTTTAAGGAAAGTGGGTGTCAGTTTTGTATGAAGGAAGGCATTGGGGCTCATGTATTTTGTGTTGGGCTCCTAAAACCCACTTTTAGAGACCTCACAAAGTCAGCAGCCACTTAGAATGTACTGGGAACAAGTTACAGGAAAATGTCACCAAAGTGCTTATCTCAGTCTAATAATGCTATTTTGACCCAAGATTTTTTTAAGAAAGTGGAAGTCAGTTTTGTCTGAAAGAAGGCATTAGGGCTCATGTATTTTGTGTTGGGCTCCTAAAACCCACTTTTAGAGACCTCACAAAGTCAGCAGCCACTTAGAATGTACTGGGAACAAGTTACAGGAAAATGTCACCAAAGTGCTTATCTCAGCCCAAAAATGCCATTTTGAGCCACGATTTTTTAAGGAAAGTGGGTGTCAGTTTTGTATGAAGGAAGGCATTGGGGCTCATGTATTTTGTGTTGGGCTCCTAAAACCCACTTTTAGAGACCTCACAAAGTCAGCAGCCACTTAGAATGTACTGGGAACAAGTTACAGGAAAATGTCACCAAAGTGCTTATCTCAGTCTAATAATGCTATTTTGACCCAAGATTTTTTTAAGAAAGTGGAAGTCAGTTTTGTCTGAAAGAAGGCATTAGGGCTCATGTATTTTGTGTTGGGCTCCTAAAACCCACTTTTAGAGACCTCACAAAGTCAGCAGCCACTTAGAATGTACTGGGAACAAGTTACAGGAAAATGTCACCAAAGTGCTTATCTCAGCCCAAAAATGCCATTTTGAGCCACGATTTTTTAAGGAAAGTGGGTGTCAGTTTTGTATGAAGGAAGGCATTGGGGCTCATGTATTTTGTGTTGGGCTCCTAAAACACAGACTTTTAGAGACCTCACAAAGTCAGCAGCCACTTAGAATGTACTGGGAACAAGTTACAGGAAAATGTCACCAAAGTGCTTATCTCAGTCTAATAATGCTATTTTGACCCAAGATTTTTTTAAGAAAGTGGAAGTCAGTTTTGTCTGAAAGAAGGCATTAGGGCTCATGTATTTTGTGTTGGGCTCCTAAAACCCACTTTTAGAGACCTCACAAAGTCAGCAGCCACTTAGAATGTACTGGGAACAAGTTACAGGAAAATGTCACCAAAGTGCTTATCTCAGCCCAAAAATGCCATTTTGAGCCACGATTTTTTAAGGAAAGTGGGTGTCAGTTTTGTATGAAGGAAGGCATTGGGGCTCATGTATTTTGTGTTGGGCTCCTAAAACCCACTTTTAGAGACCTCACAAAGTCAGCAGCCACTTAGAATGTACTGGGAACAAGTTACAGGAAAATGTCACCAAAGTGCTTATCTCAGTCTAATAATGCTATTTTGACCCAAGATTTTTTTAAGAAAGTGGAAGTCAGTTTTGTCTGAAAGAAGGCATTAGGGCTCATGTATTTTGTGTTGGGCTCCTAAAACCCACTTTTAGAGACCTCACAAAGTCAGCAGCCACTTAGAATGTACTGGGAACAAGTTACAGGAAAATGTCACCAAAGTGCTTATCTCAGCCCAAAAATGCCATTTTGAGCCACGATTTTTTAAGGAAAGTGGGTGTCAGTTTTGTATGAAGGAAGGCATTGGGGCTCATGTATTTTGTGTTGGGCTCCTAAAACCCACTTTTAGAGACCTCACAAAGTCAGCAGCCACTTAGAATGTACTGGGAACAAGTTACAGGAAAATGTCACCAAAGTGCTTAT